>NC_071415.1:3911059-4211059 GCF_017976375.1 Cuculus canorus | reverse complement strand
TTGTTCCCAGAATCTCTCACTACAATTGAAACTGAAAGGTAATTTAAGTTGGCTGAAAAGTAATTGCAGGAGTTAGGCAGAACCACAGTGCTAACAAGCCACTTTGTACAGAAGGTCCTGTAGCATCATTAATGACCACAAGCCCTCTAAGTCTCTTAATTTTGACTCTAAAGCGAGCTTTGAGCAGAGAAGTGACTCTGTGAACTATGCTGGGACATCACTCGGTAATTTCGTGACAAAATATCCTCTCTCCTGAAATCCAGCTCCACTTTTGACTTTCCCAGGAGCACTTGACTGATCTCCCTTTCTCTTTGGCTTATGAAGTTCCCAGTTCTGTAGCTGAGGGCATGTAGAATAACCCCCCTGTTGAACTACATGATGACAAATGCCATATAAGATTCCCAACACTGACATATTAAAGTGGATTTATAATACATTTGCTGTTCTGTAGTGTGCTTTATCACTGCACTGCAATCTCTATTCTCAGAACAGCTCACCTCCTAAACTATAGCATGAAATAAAGATGATAAAATCTGCTTATGGCTGTATTAGTGAATATTCTACTTTTTCAGTCTTTCCCCTTTGCTTCACTTTTGCAACTCCTCACCTTCCTTTCGCTATCAGATTTGTCCACAGGTATACAGAAATTCTACTACCGATAAAGATAATGAAAAGTGATTGCTACTCCAGGATGATTCCTTGATACGACACAGGAAATCCTGTAACTCTTTCAGTTTTTCTTAGATGGTACTAATGGAGCTCTGGAAAATATGCATATATAAGCTGTAGATACTTGTACACTCCTTCACATGTTATATGTGTAAATAAATTGCATGCCTTGTCTATGCACACAGATACATTTTGTATTTGGTTATGTGTGCCATTTTATTACAAATAGACTGAAAATTTCCATCAGATATCGTGATTGCTTATGAGACCCAACGATTCCTTGATAACTCTCCTGATCAACAACTGTAATTTGCATAGGATTATCATCCTCTTCAACTGCAGTCACGCTTAATCACTCTCTGTTTGGACCACAGTGACTCTGTGTTTATACTGGCTGCATTCTATTGAATCTTCAAGTGCAGAACAGCTCAGGTCAGAAGGAAAGTACTTGTAGGTTTCATAGAGCAGCCAACAGCGGGAGATGCCTTACAAAGTTCTAGACATCATCTAAAACTACATTCCTTTCCCTTGCTGCATACAAGGGATGTTTTGATGGTATTCACATCTGCCCTCCTTTGGAGAGGCTCACTTTTCCAAGCAGGAACGTCTTCAGTAGGTTCTTTGCAACGTCTCCCATGCTGCTACTCTCTACTACTCCCTCCCACGTGAAAACGAGTCACCGAAGCAGAATCCAGGGTTACGCAAGGTACAGGTTAATAGTAATTTTGACCATTATCAAAGATACTTTCAACTGCCAATGCATATTTTCATTTTTTTAGTTATATCAAAAAAACACATTAGCAACAGAACAAACCAACATGCTAGTCACTTGCACTTTATAGTCAACTCCATGTTAATACTTAACTCAGTGGTCTATTTTTTCCATGAATAAAGAAACTAATATGAGAGAGAGAGATTCCTACCTGATTCTGCAATGATGGGGAGTAGGGAAACCAGCTTTGTTTCAGTGCTGATTTTATGCTGCTTAATTTCAGAGTGACGTGAGCTTCAGTATCCTCAGAAATGATGGGAAAAGATTTGGGAAGTATTTCAGGAGGCTGAAGTCTTTACAGAGAACCTGGGTGAGAGGCACTTTCATAAAGATATAGACTATATGAAAAGCCTTTTCACTTCGGAAAGCACATAATATGCCACGCCCTATGGATGGGGTCCTATTCTGATTGGGAAGGGATTAAGAACACCCACATAACTGGGCTCGTGATCAGTGCCTGTGATGAAACAATGCAAAAGACATAAATATAATGTTCCAAATTTAGAAGCGAGAGACAACCTCACACCACAGATTAGGCTCTGTGTGCGCATTCCCTGTTCAGAGGGTTTATAGGGAGACTTTTCCCAGATGTTTCTGTGCAACTTGAGCACAATTCACAGAGAGACTAGACTGAATCCTCCAATTCCAAGTCATTGTTTAGGCGAGTTCTAATAACAAATAAACACATAGACTGGAAAACTTTGGTGCACTTATGGCAGGAGCTATTTTAGCACTATACTCTGATAGCTTTTCTGAGTAAGGACTACAAAAATAGGCTCTATTTTAGAAAGCAATTACATAAGGAAAAAAAATATCCATCCCATAGGTGAAAGCTGCCTTTTATAAGTAACTAAAAACTCCATTTCAATCAACATGGATAAAAATGAAGACTAAACGATCTTTGATCTTAAACATTCAGGACTGAGAACTGTCATTTTTTCATGTTTCTACTTAAATCTTCTATTCTTCCCCTATGAAGTGTTATATTAAGATGTTTTCCAACGCAAACCAAAAAAATCATCAGCTGTAACCATCTCTAATCTCTGCTGTACTCTTCCTGCCACCACAGGCCCTTCAGCAGAGGGTGTATGAGGAATGCACAGCCCAGCTCTGCCCAAACTTCACCGAGACTGCAGAGAACAAGCGGGAAGAAAGTCTGGAGAGAGAGAAGGTAAAAATTACAGAGAAAGATAGAACTGTTGAGATAGAATCATGGATTCAAAAGGATGAATATCAAGTAGAAAAGCATAAGATATATGGCAGGGATTCCAAGGTGAGGTGTGGAGCAATAGGAAACAAAACATGAAGGCCAGTTGGTACAGTTGGGATGGTCAGGAGCAGCGGGGTCACCAGGTTGAGCTGTCAGCACATCATCAGTGTCAACCAACCTTGTGGAAGAGAGCAGCCTGGCAGCACCGACTTCAGAGAGCGGAGGAGTCCAGCCTCTCCTCTCCTGACTGATTCCTGTTGGGACACCGCAGACCCTTCAGGCATCCAAGGACAAATCAGGATACTAACTCTACCCTGAATGGCTCACGATAGAGTGTCTATATTTCGTGCGTTAGCCAGCAAAAAGCTGCTTTATAATTTCGGTTTGTATATCGCGCTTTGCTTCAAACTTGTTTTAAGTGTCCTGAGCAAATAAAATCCAAAAGTGGAGCACAACATATTTTGTCTCACTTGAGTTATTGAATGTATTGAAAGCAGAAAAGAAGGCATTTACTTCCTTGTCCACATCTTAAATTTAACAAAAGTTTCTACTCCAAGTTTCACTTTCAGTATAAAATATGTCCTTGTGGAAGCTGTTACAAATGTCAACACTTTAAGGAGCATGGATTTATGGTGGCATTGAATTTTAATGGCACTATAAATGTCTATCGTAATGGTGATATATCTATTGCAATAAATTGCTATAGAGAAATATAAAAATAAGTGTAAGAGAAAAGATTGTGTATAAAATATGTTTTTACATACTCTTTAATGATTAAAAATCATAGAAAACTAGGGGTTATAAATCACTGAAAACTGATGTTTTACTTTACATCCTGTTTTACTTGTGTAACATGCAGGTATGATTGCTCGGTCAGACACTGCACCAACTTTAATGAGGGCAATCCAGATGGGTTTTTTTTGTTGACTTGAAAAAAATCTAATCGACGTTAAGAATCATGGAAATACTGATATTAATGACCCTCATTAGTGAAGTCGTACCTGCTATGAAAGGGAAATTTATGGAATTTTAGCATCAGTGGTTTGTAATGCTTCCTGCCCGCTCCCTCCCTTCACTCAGCTCCCCATTATTCACCACAGCTCATCTCTTTTTGGTTGAGAAGAACTGTTCATAGGACAAAGGTACTTTCATATCGTGGCAAAAGGAAAAGTTTAAAAAAAGGAATTCACAGATGTGCAGAAGAAAAGACAGTATTTTCTCTGTATAGGTCAAAAGTAGCACTCAATATAATGAATGATCAGCCTACACTTCCATTAATTCACTGTCAAAACCCTTTATGTCCTTGATTTATTTGCTTAAAATGGGGGCAAGCTGGAAATTATAAGATTGTTCCTTGACAGACCCTGAAGTTGACATCAATAAAAACCCATCCAGGAATAGAAAGGAGGAAAAAAACCACCACCACAACAACCACCACAAACAGAGCTTGGTCAGGAATAAACAGTGGTCAGGCAAACAACAGGAATCCCAGTAAACATACAAGAACGGAGCAGTGAGGAAGGCAGAGGGAAGTCACTTGGAGTTTGTGTTTGGTTTTATATACATTACAGTCCTTTAAATCTAAGAATCAGGTTCTTTCTGAATAGTAAGAGATCCTAAGAATTCACTGAGGCCCCTCGGATATGACAGCTGGCCTGAAAGACTGAGTCATCTTACTGTAATGTATGTGATGTACAAGGACAGGATGAACCCGAGTCCATGCGTTAACACCTATTTTGCACAAGTTCTGAGTAGAAGCAGCTATAGATATTGGGATATCAGAATACCTCCAGCAGAACAAATTGTAAACCTGATCCCTGTCTTTCCCTTCATTATGCTTAAGTCAAAATCAGGGACTAACGAGACTAAGCTGTCCATTACTTGATTATCAGTGACACTTCTGTTTAACATATACAAGACCTAAGTGCACAATAAATGGGAGTATTGTAGATCTTGCCAGGTAAATAAATAGGTGCAAATGAAAACTCCAGGACGTGGCACTTTCTGCTGTTGCCAGACAGAGTTTCAAAGACCTTGGTAAAGAGTGTTCCTGCAGAGCAGAAAGCACAGCCAGGAGGTTGAAGTGGTAGGATTTTTGGAGTAGGGACTGTGCTTATGTCACAGTGCCATAAAATCACCTTCTGCTCAAGTGGATTCTATAGATACCCATGGATATGGATAGAGAAATCATTACCAGAAAACAGCAGTGGAAAATTACTTGTGAAAGTCTCCCAAGAGGAGATAAACTCCAGAGACTACTAGTCCTGTCGAACCTGCAAGAGCTGATAGACTCTCAGCCAAATCCGTGCAAGGCCAAGGGCATACAGTAGCACCAGCAATGGGTTGTACAACTTGGACCACGTTCAAAAGGACAGCAGCTGCTATATGCACACAGAGACTAAAAGATTATACAGAAGAAGAAGAAAGGAAACCGTGAGGGATTTCTGAACATCTACTTGGCAAGCTGTTGGTACGGCATCAGTACTGGGTGCCACTGCTAAAAATGCCTTTCAAGTGGTGGAGGTTATTTGAAAAATCCCTAAGCCTGAAGCATAATTTTTGTTCTCTAGCATATTTCTTATGAGAATTACGCAGATTAATTTTGAAGAATCCCTGGGATTGAACGGGTGATAGCATCTTAACGTCAGATCTTTAGAATGAAATACTCACGACTGATTCAACTTTAGTCTTTAGAAAAAATATGAAAGCAGAATTTAACCAATGCAAAGAGCTTTTTAAAATCCTGTTTTCCTTGTTTCTGTCCCCCAAAAGATCAATCGTTGAGGCAGAGGCAGTCTCACAATGACAATCACAGTTGACATAATATGGGTAAAGGTACCAGTTACAAGTGCAGGAAGATAATAAAGCAAGAGGTTCAAAGAAAAAGCGTAGGACAGAGCCTGCTTAAACTTTCTAACTAATGCTCTTTAGTAAAAGCAAGTTGTGGAATTATTGAAAAAAGTCTGCAGATATTGAGTTCAAATTACTGTTATTT
This sequence comes from Cuculus canorus, assembly GCF_017976375.1. Lineage (NCBI taxonomy): Eukaryota > Metazoa > Chordata > Aves > Cuculiformes > Cuculidae > Cuculus > Cuculus canorus. The sequence continues at coordinate 4,205,413 of NC_071415.1, read as the reverse complement.
ACACTGCATACACTTGATTCTCGTATTGGCATCTGATACCGCATGCTTTCTACAACCTGATTGCAACAGAAAGAGTACAGTGTAAGTAAAACACTACATACTCATTTTCCACATCAATCATAATCTCTTTGCCTCTTAAGCCACCTCTTGTTTCTTTTCCATCCCTCGTAGGAAAAGGAAGGTAATCACATCACTTCTTCAAGGCTCTTATACAACTGAAAAAATTGTATGGGGTGAACTTTTTACATTATGTATTTCCCTGTCTTGCACATTATAATTGATACTCAGAGCATACGATGCATATTAACATTACACACTCTCTCAAGAAATAGCTAAGTGGAAAACCTGAAAGAAAGACCCACCGTGTGTCTGCTGCTTTGCTTTTTGCTATTCGTGTCTCAGGCAGCTAATGGGGCTCCTGCTTCCAGACACCCCTGAACTCAGCATAGGATATAGTCACTATATAACAATGCAGCTTACAGACTCGTGGAGTTGCAAGATAGAGCAAAACACCTGGCACCTTCAGCTCTGCTGTTGTTTTGGGTTCCTCTCAACCCCACTCTTACTTTATTGAATTCTTGATTTTAGGTATTATTTAAACATTTTATTTTGGTTTCCACTGTTTCACGTCTTCTATCTTTTAAAAATACCAACTTGGAATTACGTTTTCCTGACAGAGACCAAGGTTTTGATTGATTTGCTCCTCTAAGAACCAATTCTAACTCTTTACTACATTTTAAAAACAAGCATTTCCCTTCATTCTGCTTTTTTGAGTAATTTAAGTTGTATGATCTTCATGAAAAAATAAGTTCTTAGATTATATTGTTATTAGATAACTTAGATCGCATATTATCAGTAGTAGAATACAGGCATTCTTATTACAGGTAAAGACAAGCAGGTATCTGGGCATATAGAATGTTTCATTAACGCACCACAAATGGTATATATCAACTTATGCTCTATCTCTATATATAGACACACAGGATAGATAGATAGATAGACAGACAGACAGACAGATATCAACTTTCACTGCTTAAAAAGCATCATTCCCACACTGAGAGATGAACTTTTCCCACAAAGCTCTCACTCCAATATTTCAAACATGGTAGCTTCTCCTTAAGGCAGATTCTTCCTTCATGCATAAGAATTCCAAAACCATAACTGCAAGATCTTTGGAAAACCTCTCCCTGTGCTTGAAGAAAGCTCATGCAAATGTAAAATGTTATTATACACCAATCACAGCCTTCCTATTCTTTCTGCAAGATGTAGATGATGGAGGTGACAAGCTGATAACATGGAATTATTTTCTTATTTCAGTAACTCAATTTATTTCATTCTGTTCACACTTTCATCAGATTTTGTTTTCTTGGACATATTAATATTTCCACACACATGCACTTTACATAAAAGCCAGGAAGGATCCAGTCAAGCAAGATGAAACAGGTCCAGGGAGGGAGATGGAAATGCTCTGTCAGAGAAACAAATAAATGCACAAAGCTGCTTTAAAACAACATGAAAACTAATTTTTTTTTAAAAAAAAATTCATGTTACCAATCAAACTTTCTATCAGACACAGATACAGTCACTTGGGAGAGCTGACAAGTGTTTGTTTCAGTTTTTAGTATCAAAGAATGAAAAAGAAAATACAAGAAAGACCCACATAAAACAGAGAAGTTAAAAAGAAAATCTATTCAAACTACTCCTAAGTTTTGCCATAAATAACAACAGATGGTAACTGTGGCTTTACCCAAAGTAAATGAGATCACAGACAAAAGAATATTGGCACCGCTTTCAAATGAGTAAACGGGGACCTTTCCCTGCAATTCTAAGCCAATAAACTGCTGACATCTATGTTTATGCATTGCAGAAAGCAGCAGTCAGTTTAGATAGGACACCCATTATCGTGATGTATTTGAACCACCTGCTGTCATGAACCGAGCTGATGCACCTCATCTCGATGCAAAGGAATGTCCTACCAGTTTCTGCTAGAGCGTTTAGATAAACTGGGGGTGCGGGTTAACACAAACCGGCAGTCAAGAACAATCCAGCTGCCTGCTCACTCCCCTGCCGTGCGATGGGAGAGATTGGGATGGGTGAAAGTGAGAAAAAATTGTGGCTTGAGATAAAGACAGTTTAATAAGTGAATAAAAGTGGCACACAAGAAAAGCAGCAGAAGGAATTCATTCATTCACAGGATGTGACCTGTTACGCTACTGAATTTATTCTACTCTCAAGGGGAAAAAAAAAAAAAGGAAGGGGAAAATAGATTTTAGATGTGTTTTATGGTCAGGATATCAACTACTCTGTGATGATAGCCCACAGATTTTGTGAGAAAGTTTAAAGGTATAGTCTAAATAGAAATGTCCTCTATGCATGCTCTATTTTTTGCTGCATTCAGATGTGATTGTATTTTTTGCTACTGTTGGCTAACGTAGTAGTTGGCAAACCCAAGAACAGATTTGTAGAGCTTTACGTATGCACACCTCTAATTTTTGTCAAAAACTGCATATATCTTCCTATTCAGCGATTTGGTATCTGTCTAATAGCTTACCCTTTAAAAGGACTTTTCATTCAATAATGCTTATTTGTTTCCAAAATATTATGAATACACGATAAAATTATAAACAAAGAAATACAAGATAATAAACTTTGCCTCCCCTTTTAACAGTAAAGGATTTAAGAAACTTAGAATTAATATTGGCATATAAATATGATGCTACAAATCAGAGTTGCTACAATATTCCTGTAGTTGCTGCAATGAAGCACTCACCAGCAGATTTACTACAAGGTCTAAATAAGGGACTGATCACCTATTTGCACGAAGACCAGAAACTGGCTTTGGTTCAGAGTTTCGACCTGATTCCCAGTTCTCTCAATTTGAAGAGAAGTATTCTACGTGTGCCGGCATTTGGCACGTTTTACTCCCCTGCCACAGTGGCCTCTGCTTCACAAAGGATAAGGGTCAAGTTACCATGGTGCCCATCCACTTTAAAAAAGGAAACTAGCAGATCTGTACAAGCAATAATGCTATGCTGTTCATCATATGAAAATCTTGGCTGGAGCATCTGGGGACCAAAGAAATTCGTTCTGTGTGAATCGGCAGGTGTCAATCAAGCCAGACCAATTTCCTGAAACAACTGCTTGTACAAACTAAAGAAAAGACATTAATATAGCTCTAAACTAAGAAAAGAAAAACTATCCACACTTTTCAGCAAGTTAAATCCATAAGTGACACCGCTAAACTTCCAGAAATCTATGGAACTGACAGATGTTTGCGTACCGGATTTGTCTATAGCAGCTCGATCTACGTGGCTATTTTTCAATTGCCTCATGCTACGTTTTCATTCCAGGAAACACTTCCAGTAAGAGAAACCATGCTTTCCCTAATACTCTGATTAGCAAAAAGAAGTCTGTCTCTCATAAGTTATGCTATAGACTCAAAATTGATTATATATATGAAGTGACCCACTCGATAGCAGTAATTATAATAAATTTCTCTGGTTCTCACATAACATGAGAGTTCTTCGGACGCCTGCCCTAAGATCTACATTTATAGAACACCATCTGGTACTTGACACTGATCAAGTTTTGCTTTTACCAACATACTACAAGGCCTTGTTTCCCTAAATATAGAAGTGTTAAAATTATCCAGTGTTATTCATCTATTACACTGAACTAAATAGTGTTCCCATTGAGTCGTGATTTTTTGTTATTGTTTTCTTAAAATGTACTTCCAGTATAAAATTTTGCCATTTCAAGAGAGGGTGTGCCGATAGCTATACATAGATGCTCTCGGACTGCTGGTTTCAGCAGTGTCTGAAATACAAACTCCTAAGCATCACAAATAGAAATTCCTAAGTGGCAGTTTGAGAATCAAAAATTTATGGAGGGCACGTGACCAAAGCGCACGGCCACAAGAAGAGCTATTTGCAGTTTTGTCACAAACTAGAATGCCCTTTTCATCAGAAGTTACACACATCAAAAGGTCAAAACAGAGAAAATTTACAGTACTGCTTTCCACAAGGCACACAAATAGAGATAAAGCATCTTGGGTCCAGAGCTCCCAGTTCTGCACTTCTCCTCAAAAATGTATCGAGAAAGGAAATTACGCACAACACTATTTCCTACATTCCTAATAATGCTGCTTAGACATTTTGTGCCACGTACAGCAGCACTCAGAAATTGGGATTGATACAGGCTGAAGAAGAAAACTCAACATCTTGTGCTAGTACAGTCATGATCCACCCATCCACCCGGTGATAAGCAGCGCCGTTGCACCAAATGCGGACACAGGAGCAATGTACAACTAGAGAAACTCAGAGAATCTTCTGACAAGCTCCAAAAGGTATGACTAAAGGAAAAAATAGCATATAAGAAAACGAAGACGCGGTTCAGCTTTGAAAGGGAATGCCAGCATTGCTGCCAAAAGTATCTGAGCACCAACAAGCCATGTGCTTAATTTGTAAGGAGTCTACAGGAATGGACATAGAAATTATCACTGAAACACAAATGCAGAAGGAAGAAACAGGAAACATCAAGTCGAGATAATTTACAAAATAGAAAGTCTCAAGAGGAGAGAGGGCTGCAGCCATCAAAATGCAATCCAGAGATTCTGAAAACAGAGAAAGGGAATCGAGATAATACCTTAGCCTGAAGGGTTACTGCCATAAGGGCTGCAAAGCCACTGTGCCAGAGGGCACGACTTGCAGGTAGAGGAAGGCCCCTTTCCAATTTACAACAAGATTAAAGGTCCTTAGATTAAAAGATTCAGACCCAGACAGATGATGGTTTTATTTTGGATCATACTGGGAAGACATATCACAAGTATGCTTGTCACCCTATCTGTACTGACATTAAATACGTGTTAGTTCATTGAGTCAGGTAATCTTCTCTTACATGAAAAACACTGTAAGTTATTTTCTTTACCAATTTAAAACTTTTCCAAAAGTACTATGTGTTTGAAAGCAGCCAAGCTCAAATGGCCTCCAACAGACTGATTTCTCAAGTTGTTTTTCTTCTTTTCTCCTTTAAGTAATGATCAAAACTTGTGAGGTGGCCAACAATACACCAACATGAATGTCAATGCTTAATACTGCTGTGTTATTATCACAGTCTACAAAATACCTAGGATTATCTGTGATTGTAAGTCAATGAATTTTAGTCTGATTAGTGATTTAATTACAGCTAAGAAGCGGATTTTGAAGTTACTCATAGATAGACAATACGATTCCCATTTTATTATGTAAAAGTATACTCGGTGAATTCAGTCTGATGTAGTAAAAAAATACATCATTGCCAAAGTACAATGATTTGCTTTTAGAGTTTTTTCAACATAAATTTAAAAAGGTCAATTTCCATATTCTCTTTAGGCTAGTAAGGGATAGTATTTTTTTTCAGCTCTAGAACAAACTATATCTGCACAGTAAACACTATTCAAATTTTATCTGGCATTCTACAGATGGGACTAACATACGGCATATGTTAACATCAGGATAACACCATTCCCTTCAATTAACCTTAACTGTAAGAACAGCCTGAGTAGTCATTCAGGAAGAAACACAGAGTGGATTCACTTCTTCAGAGCAGGTACACAAGACAAGGTTATAGTCTCATATCCTCTGCCCTACTACCTACAAGAATCACCGTTATCTGAACACCCCTACACATTACCTGCACATGAGCTTGGTGTGAGAGACAAGACAATGATGGCTTTTGAGCAAGGGAGAAAAGGGGAACATTCCACTGATGTTAGGAGATTCACATGTGAGTCCCTGGGGTACTCATGCATCAGAAGGTGCGCCCCACATGTCATTTCGCACGAACAAACTCATTTCACTATACTTTAAGCAGAACAGAAGTCACACTTATTACAGGGAAAATTGAGATTAATAACACCCCATGACTTCTAATAAGCAATCAGTTTTAGCAGTATTGCACCTGTCCCTCCACCCCCTCAGAAATAACTGTCAAGTCTTCTGTCTCATTTTTGGGGGGGGAGGAGGGGAGAGGTGGTTCTCCATCTCAAAACCAAAAACATTAAAAACTAATAATTTAAAAAAGTTCTCACTTCACACTGGCAAAAATCATGATCACTTTGTATCTAACTAACTGCATGACAATGATTTTATTGACAGTCTTCTCAGTCAATGGAATCATAGAATTGTTTGGATTAGAAGGGAACTTAAAGATCACCCAGTTCCACCCCCTGCCACGGGCAGGGACACCTCCCACTGGATCAGGGGCTCCAAACCCCATCCAACCGGGCCTGGAACACCTCCAGGGATGGAGCAGCCACAACTTCCCTGGGCAACCTGGGCCAGGGGCTCCCCACTCTCACACGAAAACATTTCTTCCTAAAATCTCATCTCAATCTCCCCTCTTTCAGCTTAAAACTGTTTCCCTCATCCTATCCCGGCACTCCCTGATCCAGAGCCCCTCTCCTGCTTTCCTGGAACCCCTTTCAGTACTGGAAGCTGCTGTAAGAGCTCCCCGGACCCTCCTCTTCTCAAGGCTGTGTGTGTTCTTTTAGTATTAGGACATTTCAAAAAGTACAGCTTTAATGTACGGAATAGAAAGTGTGTAAAAAAAAATGCAGCCATAGTACTTAGATACATGAAATAATGATTAAGTGTGAGATCATTGGTTTATTTTAATAAATGTACTATGATAGATCCATACATTTCAGTTGAAATTGCAGCCCAACCATACCTGGTGCTTCACGTTTTATGAGAGAGCTTTTTCATAAAAGAGCTCTCAATCTTAATAGACATAAACAATAATAGATTTCTTGATCCCTCAATAAGTCATCTTCCTTCTGGACAATAGTATTTGGTTCTTAGTAGAATGGCCTAATAAGCGTTACTGCCCTAAAGTGAAGAACGACACAAGCCACAAATGAGTAAGCAGTACAGTTACGTGTTTTAAAGGAAGACAAGAAAGGAGAAAAAAAAGAGCAATAAAATACTAGGAAACTGAGAGGTGTATGACTGAAACTACACACTGGGATTATTTAACACACTTACAGCTGCGTAGATCGGGTGGAAAGTTAGAGACAGCCCCGGTGGGGCATAATGAAATATCATTTATCATTTTTTGAAGTGAGGAGATGCTCGTGGCAGGTCTACTATTATTGTGCCTACCCACTGCACAATGATACATGGGAAAACCGATATCAAAGACAAAACACAAACTAAAATGCAATTAAGTAAAACTAAGGCCTGCAGGTTTCAGTTATCATTTCATACCAGCTGACCAGCACACTAAAATGCTTTAAATTCCTGTACACGCCCATCTCGAGTTTCCCCACTGCCACACACAAAGTCCTATTCTAACTTAAGTCTGCAAACCCACTCAGGTAGATTTAGGTTTCACAAATCTGGGAGCAAATTTGGATGCAAATAAGGGGACATAGGGCTCCTCTCATAAAAAGTCTGTTTCCAAAATAAAACCCCATCTAATCTTGTGTTCCACTACTGATAGTTTCTCATACCCACTGCTTTCAAAGCAGAATGCTTTAGTAGGCTTTTCCTGATTAAGCGAAACTATTGGAAAAGTTTTGTTTTCCCCTCAGTTTGGTTAATAATGATTCTTCAGAGTTCTTCTTTGGTTAATAATGATTCTTCAGAGTTATTACAATTTTTGAGGTTCTTTGTAATTCACATGTTGATCTTCAAATCTGGTTAATTCAGCCAGCTGATCTCCAACAAATAGCCGTTACTCCAGTGAAGCTACATGGAACGATCCCAAGTCCTTTGCTGATTTTAATGACCTCAGGAGCTGACCTAGTAGTTGATGGAACATTTTATCTGATATTCTTTCCACTTTTTCTGGTGATTCCTCAAGTTATGCAGTGCTTGTGTGCAAAGCCCTGTGTGATAATGAACTGAAGGAAGAATGATGCATTCCTCCCTGTGAGAACAGAGCTTATTTATAACTTACTGACTCATTTGAGTTATCAAAAAAAATCCTTCTAGCAATATGATGGAATTATATAATCAAAAACCTCAAAACTCAGCATAATAAAGTCAGCTTTGTTTAGAATAGGATCCTTTCAAATTGCTTGCCAGAGAGAACAGAGTTGCAAACCCACTCTTTAAAGTACCTTCTCACAGCTTTACAATGGCCCTCTCTATCCTTCTTCCCCCAAATTTTTTTAACAGAAAAAAAAAAGCCAAAATCTTAACTACCCCCAAAAAACCCAACTAGAAGATTCTACTAAATCTTATATGCAGAGTACCCTGTCCTGGATATTATTACCATTTCAATTGTTAAAAACATATTATTCCTGCTGGGGCATTTGTAGCATATGTAACTAGCAAAATACAGAAGTAAATACTTAAATACATCTTCTCTAGGAAAGACTTATGTCTGTAAGGCAATTTAGACTGATGTTTATAGTAGTTTAATCATGTGTGTAAGTATTTACACGCAAATGAGCGAGATATTGCTTGTATGTTTCAATGTCACAAAATCCATCAAGCCTGGAATATTTAATTTAGAAGTATGGGGGTTTGAACTTTCTATTTCTCTTGCATAAACAATAGTTTGGTATTCAATACGAAGCCATACATGACCCGTAACAGCTTCAAAGGCAAGGTACAGATGGTGCCCCTTGACTTGCTTACACAGGAGAGAGTTTGAGGTCAACTGGCATAAATTACTGGCACATTTAGGATCCTTCCTATCTAGATTCCTATGTGTTTTGTGCCAGTATATATTCGCGATGTCAATGATTGCAAAATTTTATACTTAAGTAGCAAGACAACAGTTTTCAGGTCTCTCTTTACAGACAGTGGGGTACTTCTCTCAGTTTGTTGAGTACTACTCTAAAACAACCTGAAGTTAAGCACCAAACCTTCCCTGAAGTTCCTAATGCTGAAAGCTAGTGAGCAAGGTTTTCTGGTTTTTAAACAGAGAGGGGAAAAAAAGGCAACTTTTCAATTTTTACTGAAAAAAAAAAAGACTAAAACTGCAATTTTATGTGTGTGCATTTACTCATTCTTCCTTACTTTTGTATATGAAAAAATAAATCAGTAATCAATAGCTACTTTTTTGGAATCAGAACTGGGTTTGATTCAGTGCACAGTTAACCCTGTCATTGATTTTCTTCTCTCTAGTGGCCAACTGTCTGACGAATCCTAAATTTAAGCATGATAACAAAATGCAACGATTAAGATTCCCACTTAACAAACCAATAGATACTTCTGAATTTTCAGGGAAAAATCTTCCTTTTTCAGAGAGAAATGAACATTCATATTCACACAGCTTCTTCTCAACACTCTCCCTATCGCTAAGCCTAAACACCCTGCTACCAACTGAACCTTAGAAAAAGCCCTCTCCCAAGACTGTCCAGACAAAACAGTGCTCTCAGCAGATTTCTCAGGACATAATCATAGAATCATAGACTCACCAGGTTGGAAAGGACCCATTGGATCATCGAGTCCAACCATTCCTAACACTCCCTAAACCATGTCCCTAAGCACTTCATCCACCCGTTCCTTAAACACCTCCAGGGAAGGCGACTCGACCCCCTCCCTGGGCAGCCTCTGCCAGTGCCCAATGACTCTTTCTGTGAAGATTTTTTTTCTGATATCCAGCCTGAACCTCCCCTGGCGGAGCTTGAGGCCATTCCCCCTCATCCTGTCCTCACTCACTTGGGAGAAGAGCCCAGCTCCCTCCTCTCCACAACCTCCTTTCAGGCAGTTGTAGAAAGTAATAAGGCCTCTTCTCAGCCTCTTCTTCTCCAGGAAAAAAAGAAAAGAAGTATGAAGGCAAAACTCTGAAACCCATGAATCCTTCTTCAAATGTCCTCTTCCTGTGTAAGAATAGGATAAATACTATGGCAAGAGCACATCCTTGTCTACTGCGTTACCAATAAATAAACCATTAAGGAGCAGTCCATTTCCAATACTGCACTTGCCTTGATTCTTTCATCTCCTTCCCCTACTTTGAAAGCTAATGCCCAGGATAAGGCTACAGGATAGATGTGGCCTAACAGCCATGAGAAAACTGGGGAGAATGGGAAGGGCGTGCCTGCAAGAAAACAAAATGAGACGTTTGAGGTTTTTACAAGCAACAGTAACTAGGAATACTAAAAATTTGTATCCTTCCAAGACAGTTTAACACAGGAGTGAAGCATTTAATGTATCTCAAAGTGCTGTTCAGATCACTGCCATTCAGATTGATTTATAATAATTAAAATCATTGTTGTGTATCTGCTCGCATGGGTATAAAACCAGATTTTAGTTATTTTATTTTTTTTTACAGGGCTACAGCTTTTCACTGAAATAATTATACTACACTGCTACTTAACATAATTCCCCTCCAGGTATAAGCTGAGAGATAATATTACTGCTTTGGAATAACACTTAGAAGAACTGTACACTCAGGAGTGAAGAGCTGCTTCACTGTGATGAAATAGATAAATTGGCTCTTCTCCGGGTGCAATCAATAGATATGATACTAAGTCTGCATCTATTACCATAGCATCAAAATCCTGTGATATCATCAGCGCAGGAGCCCTCTGATGTAACTGTATTTCTAGATCACAGACAGAAAATCAAAACACGAAAGGCAAAAACTGCAGTAGGAGTTAAGAACTTGGGATAAGACTTAAATGGAATTTACATACTTAAATATCAGAATGCGAACTTAAAAGCCCTGTCTCAAGAAAAAAAATGCAATAACTAATCACTTAAGAAAAGAATGAAAAAACCCTGTTACTATCTAAACTTTTGCTGTAAGGTTCTCTGGACTTGGAGAATGTCGCGTATCGGGTTTGGTTTATTTTCTTGGTACTGAACAGATTGTGCTACGTCCCAAACCTAACTCCTGGTTCAAACCACACTCTAGGTTTCCTACACGCGTTCCTGCTTTCTCACAGAAAAATGGTCAGAGGGATTTTCTAGCTCACCGTGTCCCAACCCCAGCAGCTGTGATACCTGCCCCCAGCCTGACCCCCCACTGCAGAGCGCCAGTCCTTCCAACTCCTTGGAACCAAATCAAGACACAAGGTGCTATAGAACAGTGTCAGGCTGGGAAAAGAGTAAATTTTCTTCACAGTAGCTTGTAAAGGGTTATGGTCTGGATTCATGCTAATAACCCAGGGATGTTTCAGTCACTGTTGGGCAGCATCTCAGGGCCTTTTCTTATTCTCGCACCGCCGCATCAGTGAGTGGGATGGGGGTGCCGAAGGGGCTGAGAGAGGGGCACAGCTGATCCCAACTGACCAGAGGGATATTCCAGACCATAGGATGTCATGATCAGCTTATAAATCTGGGAGAATAAGGAGAGGGCATTCAGAGAGACAGTTGTCTTCCCAAGTAACTGTTACATGGGTAACGGGGCCGTGCTCTCCTGGAGAAGGCTGAACACCTGCTCACCACTGACAACCACTGAATGAATACCTTATTTTGCTTTGCTTGCACACCTGGTTTTTGCTTTACCTACTAAACTGCCTTTATCTCAACCCGTTAGCTTCCTCACTTTTAATCTTCCCATTCTCTCCCCCATCCCACTGGTGGAGAATGAGTGAGTGGCTGGGTAGTGCTCAGCTGCGGTTAACCCACAAGTGTCAAAACACATTTCAGTCTTCACGATAATGGCTCTTGCTCCAAAGACTCTTTCAATCCACCAAATTTTGGGCATAAAATCCACAGTTTTTGGAACAGGGACTGCAGTTCCAGCCTTCCTCTCTGCGAACTGCAAACCTCACGGGCCGCTCTCGCTTACTCCCTGCCTGTCTTAATTCAGCTGGGTCTCTTCTCTCTAAGCTGAAGGTGTTCCCGGGGCCTCCCCTATCACAGCCACACATGCAGTTCTCAGGAAGAGAAATACTGAGCCTCCTCATGCACATCCTCAAACATGTTACTAAACTACTGAGTAAAATTTGATCTCCCTGTAAGCATCCCATCCATTTCAAATGAAAAGAGGGGCTTCGGCTTTGATGCCTATCTCCAGGAGAGGATGTAATCGCCACAGCTTTGGAAAGGAGCAATGTGCCTCCTGGTACCAAGATATTAATACAAGTTGGGCAAAAAAGGGCCATGATTTGCAATAAACTGCTAAGCCCTGTCTCTCTGACAGGAGCGCTAACTTCTCTAGATAGGAATCGAATGCCCAGTACTATATGTGAAAGCACACGAAAGGCTCGAGTTTCTCCTTTAGGCAGCAGGTGCATAAATGACCTTCACTGCAGCAACTAATTTTTGTTGCTCCAGCTTAGCCTCTTTGAGGATTTAAGCCTACGCGACCTTGCCCGGGTCACATAATACTTTTCTGCACAGCAAGAAGTAAAGGCTGACACCATAGTAACCCAAATCTCAGCCTGAAACCATGGTAACAGGATCATCTTGCTTCAGGCATGCTACCTCAGGCACCAAGCACAATTTCAAAATATCCAAATTGAAATAAATTGCTTTCAAAGCAAGACAATTTTCTGACACCGATTCCTTCAAATTATCACAGCACAGATTTTCAAGATAGCCCATAGCTCCTATTAGAACTTTTAAGGGTAAACTCTTACAAATGCTTGCTTTGATGCATCAAAGAAGTATAAGTAGTTAGAAAATTCTGTCCTAAAATTCCCTTGAAATCGTGGTACAGAAAGACGCAAGGGTTTCCGTCTGTTCACCTGTGGATATTCTTTAAAGTCTTTTCTGCGAGTTTCTCCTTTAATATAGAAAAATGCTACAGAAAGAACCACCAGTTGTGCAGTCTAACCAAAACGAAGAAAAGCGAGGAAGGAAAGAGCCTGTTAGTAGTGACCAGCTCCTTTCATTCTCAACCTTAAGGTTATTAGGAGCACTATTAAGTGCAAGATTGCTGCTCTCTGTTTCATTAATCTTAACATAATTACAGAGATAACAAACCCAAGATTTTCTGACAGAAATGTGATTTTCACGTGATTTTCCTTTAAGCAACCAGTAATGTAATAGAAAAAGGAAAATGTAGCTTTAGTCTTCAAGCTTTTCTGCAAAGTACACACCAATCTATGAGTGATATGCCTACATTTTGTCTGGCATGAATAAAATAAGATGAGGATTACAGCATGTTGTGCCTTGTGGGTAATCACAGAATCCTAATAGTGCCATGCAGAGGTTACCTAATCGCAATGCGTGCTGAGATGCGTGCACACCAATAAAGAAGCCAACGAAGCAGAGGGAAATACTGGTCAGAATGTAGTTTGATACCTAATTCTTCATAATCCAGTGACATTTATTGGAATTCAGAGATCATCTATACAAATTTAAGCAGTTCATTAATTACAGCGGAAGACACTGCTTAACACAAAGATGTTTTCTATACAGAATACAACGACAGTTCTCGGTAATCGCATGCATGACTCCCACTGTATTATTACAAACAGATTGTCAGTAGAGGATGTCTTCTTGTAATGATAGTCTATGTTTTTAAGCAAGAATATCTTTTATGAAACAATTTCTAAAACTCTCTAATTTAACTGTCAATATTTTATTATCCATATAAATGTCAAAGCCTTTTGTGAATATTACTATTTTATTGGCATTAGTCTCCTGACAAGCAGTAACACATGTTAATTATGCACTGCATAGTATTTCTCTTAATTAATTACAGCCTTTCTTCTTGATGAATGTCCTTGGCTGCTTATATTATTAGAAAGGGTAAGCAAGAGCACACCACTTAACTTTATACCATTCATTTTAAAAGTACTTCTTCCATTCTTCTCTTATTTATCATTTTTTATACTAAATAGCTCTAATGCACACAGCCTATACTCAGGCTCTAAAACAAATATTTCCTATTTCCTGTCTTTGTGAAATGCAGAGCAAGCAGCCAGCCAGCCCTTTGGTGATACTCAAAAAGATCATTGGACTGAAGCCACTGGTAATATTAATATCATCGTCTGATTAACAATAGCTAGAAAAATATCATTAATTCAAGTAACTTATTCCCCTCATAGGACTCTTCAGTTCGACATAAAAGTAAAATGAGAAAGAGCATCTTCAGCTGCAAAACACATATGAGGAGCTCGGATAAGCCTGGACTGTGCTGATTTGAAATATATACACACACACAAATAATGTTAGTGTGATTACATATATATATACACATATATACACACATGCACTAAAACATAAATAATTTATACTTCAGCTGTGCCCTAGCTCTTCAGCGCACACATCCAGCTAAATCTGCAGAAAAGCACTATATGCAAAGGAACTCGTCATTACAGAGAGCGGGAAGGGGTTCTCCTCAGCTGAAAGACAATTTTAGACATGTTTCTTCTTCTAAGCATTACAATTTTATCCCTGTTTTAAGTCCTACTGCAATTTGACTGCTTTTAGGAGACGTACCAGCACGACTCTAGTCAACACCAGGAAAGTAGTGGCCCTGCCTTATTCACCTGGTGCTACACACTGCGGTGCGCCCCGTACGCCTGCACCACCGATGCTGTGTCCTGGGAAGCTTATCACATGAGCTGACATCGGTGATGCTTTCTGCTGGCATCGAGTTGCCTAAATAGCATGCAAACACATTGGGACCTATATACAGAAGCCTTTTAGTGGCTAAAAACCTTCCCTTCCTCCAGTTTTGGGGTGACATTCTACCCATTTGAGCTCTTTTTACATAAAATTTATTCGCAGGTAAACACGAAACAAACCTGATGACTCCATGGCAAACAAGGTGTTTCAAGCAGCAATGAATAGAAATTGCAAGCTGACAGGTTAGCTCTTCTGCTGAAGTTCTGAAGCTGCTATTATAGTTGGAAAAACATTTATGCAAACTGCTCAGAAATTCGCCTTGGTCTACTGCCCATCCAATATCTTATTTCTCTGATGGAGTCTCATTTCAATGTAATCATATTCCCAGTAAAAATTGAATAGTGCAGGAATGAGAGTTTCAACACAAGTTATTCAGTTCAAAATATATGAAACACTATTAAACGTGGCCATAGGACGTTTCAGGAGGAGGAAAGGGAATGTTTACTTGACTACTTTTAAAATACCTCTTATGTGAAGTTTTGATTTTATAGTAAATATCCCTGATGATCCCTTTGCCACTTCCTACTGTAGTAAACATGATCTGCTGGAAACATAAGGCTTATTTCAAATCATAAAAGGTAATTAAAGCTGAGACAGTCCAGAAACAAAAAGGTCACTAATGGTTCCTCTCTGCCTAAGGAAAGTTTTAATTAAAAGTCCCTGGAGAATAATCTGCAAGAAACAAAAATGAGATGGCTGCTGCTAATTTGCCTGGGTTTTAAGCAGATAAACAGTAAATACACAACAGCTAAAATTGCTGTGGTTTTGTTCATTTTAGCACTTACCAGGAAATCTGCTCCCTTGTCTTCTTCCTCCCAAGTCTCTCTGGCAATGCAAAACCTTTACTCTCCCAACGATGGAGACAGAAACACCACAGAAAGATTTTTGTCTTCTGTAGCATATGTCGAGCCTTGGGTCCAGCGTTACGCATTTTCACCAGACTGTCAGTTCCTCTGGCATGAGGAAGGATTCCAGCAACCCAGATAAGGAAATCCCTTTCCAGTCCTGGGTTCTCAAATCACCCAGCAGAAAAATGGCAGAGGACAGCCTTCCATCGCTCTGTTTTCAACGAGCAAAAGAAAAGAGGATCGTCCCTCTTTGCTCTCTCCAAGTTCTATAACTGCCTTCATCACTCAACTGCAATTTGCAACTCTGTGGCTCCACCAGGTCCCCAGCATGGGATGATAAAGCTTCGTCTGCTGGAGAAAGCGGAGAGCCTCACCCTGTCCATGCTCTTGTTCTAAGCAAGTGTACAATGATAATGAAGAATACAGGTTTAACAGCATGTATCCATCTGTCCACCACAGATGTCAGCCTTAAGTAACAGCTCTCCTTTCTGCTCCTGGCATGTAAGAGCCCTGTAAAATAAAGAAACTTGGGATCTAGCCTTTGTTTTAGGAAGAAGGAAGTCTGGTGTGCTGTGTGCATACGGAATTACCCACAGTAAAATAATTTGCTGCCTAGATCAATAACTGCCATGTATTTCACTTTGTTCTCCCAAAGGGCAAATTCCATCACAGGTAAAAAGTGACCAGTTATATTTGCTCAGAGATCTTATCCCAACTTCATTCTAACCAACTGATATTACTGACAAATTCTAGTAAAACCAGCCCTTTTTCTTTTTCAAATAAAGTTTTGGTACTCTCTTCTCTGCATTCACAACAAGGAAAATTACATCTATTTGGGGTTTTCTTCTTGTTATACAAGTAAAAATCTCTACTCCCATTTATCTACACCCACAGTAATTTTGAATTTTAACAGGAGAGCAATTCCACTTACAATTCAGACATTTCCAGCTAAAATGAGCATAAAAATCAGTTCTTCCCACATCACATGTTGAATTGTGCTCCTATCCTGCACACAGCAGGTGGCAATTTTTACAAAATCATGAAGTATCACAATTATAAGCAGAATTACTTGTTAAAATTTAAGAAGCAGATAAACAGCAAATAGGAACGTTGATTACCCAACAAATGTAGAAATGTAGAAAACGGGAAATGTGGAAAAAAAAAGAAAAATATCTATGCCTGATTAGAGTGGTATATTTTTTTTGTTCTTACGGACAAGATGTATATTTCTTTAAAATGTAATGGTTTCTTTAGAAGAATTTTAGGCATTTTTTAGTTACCCATATAAGCATTTTCTTCACAGTAAGAGTCATTGGGTACTGGAACAGGCTGCCCAGGGAGGGGGTCGAGTCGCCTTCCCTGGAGGTGTTTAAGGAACGGGTGGATGAAGTACTTAGGGACATGGTTTAGGGAGTGTTAGGAATGGTTGGACTCGATGATCCAATGGGTCCTTTCCAACCTTGTGATTCTGTGTGATTCTGTGATTTTTCCTCTGAAACATTTACAGATACTATTGTTAGCTGCTGTGGCATTGAAAATCAGAGATGCTACATCCACTTACACTGCTCAGTAGCCACGTTTTGAGAAACCTGAAAGGAAAGAGAAGACGCAGTATCTGAAACACCACTCTACCACACTTTTCTATCTCATTAGCTATTGCTCTTGCCTTCCTACCCTAAGGCATCTTCCACGTGGAAAGCCCCGATTCCAAAACTACCTGTGTTGTACAAAGCTGATACAGTCACTTGAAAATACTGAGAGTAAGATAGGTATGACTGAGCTAAAATCCTTGCTTTTTGTCTACTGTAACCATCACCCATCTCATGAAACCACAGACTTCCTGAGACGCAGGGAAATAAATGTGAGGATAGTCAGAAGCAGAAAGCTTTTTTTCATTCTTAGCAACATCAGTAAATCATGCCTCAAGTATTATTATTCACTCAACACAAGTTTGATGTAATATTAATACAATCATCCGCTGTGGACTTGCCCTACGACAGTTCATGAGCCTCATCCTCCTGCCCAGTCTTCTCTTACATTGCTCTCACCAGATCCTTTAGCTCCAAAGGGAAGCCCCTGCCTAGCAATGAAATCTCTGCCCCTGTGCAAACACAGCTCACTCGTCTCCGTTATACGCAAGGACAGGAATATTGCCACTAAAGTCTCCAAAACGCCATAGTACATCAGCTGTTACGGTACCTTCACTCCCTAATCTCTCTGCCTTTACCAGCAATCGCCTCCTATAACCATATTCAGCGTAACTCCATTTTACCCTGTTTTTGTTATCCCTGCGATTCCTAACAAAAAGACAGAGAGCATTTCTCAACAGATTACCAGTTTCAGCCAACTCTGCCCAGAACAGACTGGGTTTGTTGACATTGGGCCTCTCCCCTTCAGTCATTTTAATTTAATGAGATCCTATTTTCTATCTGAAAATTTTGTTAGCCTCAAATCCCATTGCATTTCATGCCACCAACTTTTATTCTCTTTCTATTATGTAAAGGTGGTGTTAATTCATTCTATGTCCCTTTTTCTGAAAGAGTCCATTTCCCTGAGCATTAACTAAAAATTCAAATGCTAGGAAACCGTTGCAAAAATTATACTGAATATCACACTCAAAACTCTTCCTGATCCGCTACTCTGCTTTGTAAAGGCACTGTATATTCTAGAAACTGTTAATATCATCCTTTGACAATTACCAGGACTACATGATGTGAAGGTCATTTTGCCACAATTAATCACCATCAGTTTAAAGCCGGAGATGGCACAGAGTCAGAGACCAAAGTCTTATGCATGAAATTACATGTGACTCAATAGCATTTCTTCTTCCAGAGAGGAGACAGATAGGCACATGTGTAAGGGTCCTACACGGTGAAGCAGGCAAAAGATAGAGTATAAATCCTCTACAGGATTTTAACCATCCTCTCTGAAAGTAAACATTATGATTTTTACAGATTTCAAGATGAAGCCCAGTACAAGATTTACAGAGAGAAAAAAAATGTCATAGTGGAGCAGATGAGCAGTTCACTGTCCCGACTCCACTGCTGGCTGTCAGCAGCTTCCAGGGAACTCTGCAAAAGCTGCCTTTTGGATACACCCCCTCCAAGTGCTTAATTACAGACTATCATGCCCACTGAGCAAGTCTTGTTTCTAACCTCCACGAGAAGGAAACTGTTTTAATCCTCTAGTACATTGTAAAAGAACTCAAAAGGACAAGCACCATCCTGAGCTGGAAAAGTTCTGGTTGAAACAGTTTTTAAAATAACAGTTTAGCTCATTTTTTGTGCTGTTAAGTTTGAAAATCTGCAAGATTCAAGAAGAGGAGATACTATGTAAATAAAGCATGCACGTCGACATTTTAAACAGATGATTGCGTGTGTAATGTAAAAATTCTAAAGCAAGATTTCCCAGTATGAGTGCACCTGTAAACAAGCATGTTAGCCAGTTCCCGGTGATGTTCGGTAAGGAGGACACATCACAAAACTGAACTGCTTCACAAACTGGGGGAAGAGTGGCTGGAGAGCTGTACAGAGGAGAAGGACCTGGGGGTAATGGTTGACAGCGACTGACCATGAGCCAGCAGTGGCCCAGGTGGCCAAGAAGGCCAATGGCATCTTGGCTTGGATCAGAAATGGTGTGACCAGCAGGTCCAGGGAGGGGATTCTCCCTCTATACTCGGCACTGGTGAGACCGCACCTTGAGTACCGCATTCGGTTCTGGGCCCCTCACCACAAGAAGGATGTTGAGGCTCTGGAGAGTGTCCAGAGAAGAGCAATGAAGCTGGTGAGGGGGCTGGAGAACAAGTCTTCTGAGGAGCGGCTGAGAGATCTGGGGTTGTTTAGCCTGGAGAAGAGGAGGCTGAGGGGAGACCTTATTACTCTCTACAACTACCTGAAAGGAGGTTGTGGAGAGGACGGAGCTGGGCTCTTCTCCCAAGTGACTGAGGACAGGACAAGGGGGATTGGCCTCAAGCTGTGCCAGGGGAGGGTCAGACTGGATATCAGAAAAAAATTCTTCAAGGAAGGAGTCATTGGGCACTGGCAAAGGCTGCCCAGGGAGGGGGTCGAGTCACCTTCTCTGGAGGTGTTTAAAGAATGGGTTGATGAAGTGCTGAGGGACATGGTTTAAGGGAGTGTTAGGAATGGTTGGACTCGATGATCCAGTGGGTCCTTTCCAACCTGGTGATTCTATGATTCTATATGTGAATTTGGTGAGACAGACAGCAGCTTCCCATGTGAATTGCAAGCTAAGCAATACATGGCCCACAGAGTATACCCAATAAGTTCACTCAGTCACCTGCCATTTAACACTTGGAGATAACTAATAGTGGTGGTTGGCCCCAGCTGTTCAGCCAGTCCCCATCCCCCTGCAGTACAGCGGGGAAAACACCAAGAACGACAGCCACAAAACTCATGGGTTGAAATGAAGACAGGGAAATCGCTCCCCAGTTACCATCGCAGACGCAACACGCTCACCTCGCAGAATCTGACTTAATTTATTGCCAATTAACATAAATTATCTCTCCCCCTTGTTATCACCACAGGTTATGCTCAGTCCCCAAGTGTATAGTTTCATGTCTCAAGTATACATCTGCCATTATTATACAGTTTATATTTTTCCTGGAAAAAAGGAAAGAAAATGAGGGAGCTCTGCGCTGTTCCACGGTAATATCAATTTTGTCTGTGACTTTGGGGGGGTTTTGTTCCTCCACTTGTAATCTGACAGGAATGGCTGAGGCAAATATCTTCAAGGGAAGCGATTTTAAAAATAAAGAGACAGATTATTCATGTCTTTATAGACAGTTTGTAATGAAAACACAAAGGAAGAAAGAATCTGACAGAAGCAGTGAACACACTCCAGAAAACTGGAAACACAGCGGAGAAAAAAAAGGCTTCTGGTCTACCGGAGCTGATACCTTAATTAGGCAATTATAACTATTAAACACTGACAAAGCTCCAGGCCTAGATGATTACAACCAAGAAAGCTGTAGAAAAGTGGTAAAGGGAAAAGGAAAGCCCTTGGCAGGATTTGTGATAACTTGCTAAGTAAGGAAGGGAGTATAAGAGAACCGGAGTAGCAGCTAATGTATTATAATTCTTTATAGTTTAAAAGGTTCCAAGACCCCAGAAAGCTCAAGCTTCTTATCCTGAACTCAGTTATGCAAAAGACAGAAAATTATTAAACCAGATTTAGAAATGCATGGCTTGGAAGACCAGAATAGCAGCCTGAATGCATAGAGAAAGGAGGTCAGGACAAACAAATTTACTTGAATTCTTTTAATATACTACCTACCTGGATACAATAGCAACAGAACAGACAATTTCTCTGGAATTCAGAAAAGTATTTGATTGTGCACCGCAAAGCAGACCGACCTGAAAAGGTGGTGAGCATGTTTTTGAGAAGAACTGACAAAGTAGATTCAAACAGACACATATAGGAAAGAAACAGGCCGGCTGTGGAGAACCGGAGCTGCTGGGAACATGATCCCTGACAACGTTAGATTCTTTCCCAGAGTTGTGACTGTGGAAATGTTATAGTCACAATTATTACATTTGCTGACGGCACACAATTTTTAAGCAGAAAAAAAAAAACAGAGGAGAAAGAGGAAACAATTTCAGAATGACCTGGATAAATAGTAAATATAGTTTATGGCTCTCTCACTCCACTCTAAAACACACTGAGAGCAGACACCGACCTTCCAATACCCAAAGGGGCTCCAAGAAAGCTGGGGAGGGGCTGTTCACAAATGCTTGTGGGGATAGGATGAGAGGGAATGGGGATAAACCAGAGAAGGGCAGATTTAGACTGGACATAAGGAGGAATTTCTTCACCGGGAGAGTGGAGAAGCCCTGGAACAGGTTCGGCAGAGCAGTGGTGGCTGCCCCATCCCTGGAGGTGTTTCAGGTCAGGTTGGATGGGGCTTTGAGCCCTTGATCCAGTGGGAGGTGTCCCTGCCCATGGCAGGGGGTGGAACTGGATGGGTTTTAAGGTCCCTTCCAATCCAGACTATTCTATGATTCTATATTGATTACGAAGATTCTAATTCCACACTGGAATTTCCATACTGGAGCATGACCACAGAGAATACATGTAACTGGGAAAACAAGCAAAGTATTGTGCTTAACACAAAAATAATCTTCTAAGTAATTACAGAGGAAAGACAGACAAGTTGTGGGGTATTTACCATGAAGAGTACACAGAAAAGTGGAAACTATTCTAGAAATATGGGGCATCATTTCAAAAGCTCATAGCCATGTTGAGTAATGATGAAGAAAGTTATTGAGCAGTTTCTCTGTTCCAATATTGGCTGATAAGGCTCTTGATTTTTTAAATACAACTTAAATTGAATGCTCAACAATGCTCTGTGAAAAAATTCTAAATTCTGCCCAGAAATGAGTCAACCTCTGGACTCAAAATTGTAACTGCCAATACTTTAAGTTCCATACTTAGGAAGAAAATTATAATTATTAAATTACATGCTACTGAATTTTAATTTTTCTAAGAAGTCTCATATTGGGTTTGAGTCTACACTGAGCTACGATTTTCAGAAGAAAACTTTAGTTTTGTCTAAATTATACAGGGATAAGATGACAGAGAAAACGTTACATTCATATCTTTAGGACCATAGCTTAACAAAAATTAAAAAGAATTATAAAGAAGATAATTTCTTATGATTGCTAAAGAGAAAGCAAAAAACTGATGTAAAAAAGTTTCTGTGACTGAAACTAATACAGAAAAGAAAATATAGCAGCTTTTCTATTGTGGTATAACACTGAGAACCCATCTTTTAAATAAATCCAGCATGAGAATAAATGAGCAATAGTGAATTTAAGATGAAGATGAGTTTGTGGCTGGAAGAGGAGGAAGGTTGTGTTTGGGAATTAAATTAAAAAAAAAAAAACCACCAAAACAGAAGGTATATCAACTAATCTGTTTCTTTGGGGGAAAAGACATGCTTTGAAGAGTCTGTAGTTTCATCTTGTCCGATAAAGATATTCCTATATGTTTCTAATTTTTATGTGGAAAGACAACAGGATTTCCTGCTGCAGTAGCACAGAAAACAGCCCCGTTAGGTGCTTGGAATGGCCTCAGGCACAGCCTCTGCCTGATAAAGCAGGAATTCATTAACCGCTAGTAAAAGACTTCAGTCTAAAACATTTTAGGTGGGATTTTGGGTTACTGGATTTGCAACTCCGCATATATAATTGTATCTTTCATGGTAATGAAATCCTTGTGCCATAAACTTTGATTCATTCAGTAATTGCCATGTATCAGAGTGGACAATCAGAAGAGAAGGCTTAACCTTCATCAGACACCATTAGCATCCAAGTGGCAGCATATGTTAACTTCTGCTTTGACGTGGATATTCAGGTTGTGTATCTATGGGAGTCTGCTGATTTTGCTGTTTATTACGCCCTTACCTTCACTGGTAAAGCTTACAGTGATCATTTTGGCAGAGCTGTTGCCTAATGACTTTCAAATATAATTAAAAACATATTTTGATATAAACTGTATTGCCAAAGTCAAATATATACCAGCTAAGTGAAATTAACCTTCAAGTGATACTTGAATAACAGTAAACCACAAGGGTATGTAAGAGATTAGATATACTGTAGTTTAATTATGTTACAATAATTCACCTCATTAATCTCCTAGGAAACAATAACCACAACAGTTAAATACTATAATTAACAAACCCTATTTCAAAGTTAATTTTAATTTTATACGACTTTGCTATATTATCCAGTGCAATTATATAAAAGACAAGCAAAAGATAAAGCAAATATTAAGTTCTCTGGAGAAGACATCAAAAATCTCCTCACCTCTTCAACCTGTGACAGGAAAGAGACAAAGTCAGCCCTGCTTTGACTCATTTCTATCCCAATCTATGCCACAATGGCTTCACTTCATCCACAAATAATGTCAGGATCCATCAATTCACTGTTTGCTGCTGCTTGGTCACAAGTGCTCTGCAGACACTTCTTGTTCTCTCTATGAACATCCCTAATTGAAATAATGATTCCCTGTGAGGACTACCAGCGGTATAACACATCGCAGCTTAACAGTGGTGATCTAACATGCATTTCGGGTTTTGCCTTTATGTTGGACTACGCAAACGGTTCTAAAGTTACATGCAGAAATAAATCTCTGTCGCCACATTTACCAAAGGCCTTAAAATCTCCCAAGAGTTCTTTGGCTACCGATAGCATTATAATTACTATTACTGACCCCAACAGGAGCAGGTAGTCATCTTCGTGGATCACAAGATCCCACCATTTGCACGGAGAACATTTCTCTGTGACACACTCAGCGCAGTATAGGGAAGGTGACATTTTGTGCCAGCAATGCTAGGTCCCAGAAGACAGGCAAATGCACAAGAAAATTGTGCAGGTACAAACATATCGACACCAGGAACACCTGAAGATTATTGCTTTACATGGGGCTCTTAGGACTTGGTTAAGAATCACAAGTATAATGGCACATAGAAAAGGAAATGGATACAAATGGACCACCTCAAAATACCAAGGAAAGCCTGGAATAATCCGCACTAAAACTCAGATGGTGTCCATGTCAGAGAAATGAGTTCAGTAGGGAGTTACAGGAAGGCGGCTCTGCTAACCCAAACACTGAAACATCAGTTTGTTGGGGATCTTCTATCCGTTTATAAGATAAGCAGAGTAAACCTTATTATGCAATGAGCTCACATTCCAAGTTCATAATACCTGCGGGTATTTTCCATCTGGATTAAGCCAGGAATCACTTGTTTATAGCTATATATTAAAGCCTCATTTAAAAAAAATAAATCTGCATAGATTATCCTCTGCATTCAATTACAATGCTAAAAACAGGTATAGTGTTGGTCTTGATTTCTTTGAGCTTTTTAACCGGTGTTACGTTTATTCCACAAAACTTTTGTGAAACTACACTTGGATTACTTAGCTCTTGTTTTTTGACCTTTTTTTATAGCCCTCCAAGGAGAAAGGGATATCTATATAAAATCAGTGTGTAATAAACAAGAAGTTCGTGTTCTCGTTGGGCAAAAAATAACAGCATTGAGAAAACATGTTCAGAAGTATAAATGTTGCAGAGAGAATAAAACTCATTCATTTATAACATTTTTCCATTAAACCAATGTAATAACTACAGAAGTTCAAATGATATACGAGTGTCTCCTTGTAGAAGATATTCCGTACATCTGATAAACCATAAATACTACAGAATGTTCCTCAGGCAGAACAAGCACATCTTTGCCTGATCCTGGAAAATATACAGTGTATATGAGGATGAGTTATGAAGGTGAACAAATTTAATGTATCTAGTTGCCTGGTGGACACCCACAATTTGCAATTTAATCATCCACAAGTTATGGTGTGTTCATAATTGTATTAGACTTTGAAATAAGGCAATACTGGTTACATTAAACTTAAAAAATAGCCCACCTTTTTAGGCTTACAATAATTTACAAAGGAAATAGTTACAAACAAGGTGAAGCATTAGAGCTGCACCGAACAAAAAGACAGTATATTGCAGTCAGATTCTTGAATACATAACATTTTTATCATTGTCATCTTTTATACACTACAGATTTATACAAGGAGAAAAACCTTTGTACTGCCATTCTGCAGGACTTCTATTTTTTTTTTTTTCTGCAAGTTATTCTTAAGAATATCAAGACTTTCAGAGTGAAAAAGAATTGATCAGTCTGGAACCTCTACTCAACAACTAGAGGCACAGGCATTATGCTTTCAGACCCAGATCCTGGCAAAATCAGATTTTATCTAAGTCTTTATTTCATAGAAAATAGTTTAAAACCCACTGAACTAGATAGAAAAGGTTAACTTGATATTTTAGTGGCTTAGACACTCTCCTAGAAGAAAGTACAATGATTTCCTGGCTCTTTTTTTTCCCAATAAATGTTTCTTTACTTGAAAGAAAAATGTATCTTTTACTTCTATGAAGACTGAGAGAGATGATAGTATAATAATCCTGGCTAATGGACAGTTTTGGAAGGAACAGACCTTGGATCAAATCTCTGCTTTGCATTAAGGAGACTTTATACATGATCCTCCTCTTTTACATAATTTCACAATGGTACTGAATTTTGGGTACCTTTTGCAAGAGGAATAAGGGGCTCATATGTATATATTTAATGAACTTGAGCAAATGAAACCTAGTAGCAATCATTCTTTACCCAAAGGTGTTTCAAGATGTTTTCAAGCATGGGAGAATGTAATGATCAAAGATGAAAAGCGGGCAGGTCTGTCATTGTCTTAGCCACAAACAGCACAGTGAAGTCTAACGTCTAACACACACGAGTCTCAGGCATTGCCCGAGGATGAAACTCATGGTATCGCTTTACAAATGGTCTCTCTTGGTATAATCAACCTAATTTCATGTCATTACTATGTATATAATTACAAATTCCAGTATTCATATTTGATATGAGAATATTCCAAAAGCAAAATATTACTATTCTTTCTACTTATTGAATTCATTCTGCCGACACTTCAAACACTCTATAAACACAGTCCACAAAGCAAAGGATAAGCAGCACAGGATTTCAGGTAGATGGGTATTGCAAAAGAGCACCATGAAGCGCTTGGTTCTTGTCAGGGAACAAGCAGAAAAATGACGCACCATTTGCTGTATTGATCCAGGGATGGTGCTTAGGCATTTTGCTTCTTCTAAGGCAAGTCGTAAGGACATATATACCAGTACACTTCACATTTGTGAGAACAACCATGAAATTGCTGCCTATGAAAAGCAAGATTTCTTATAAAGCATCCTAGACATTAGATGTTCTTTGTTCTGTTCTAATGCATGGTCACATCAGTGAAAGGATGTCAGCAAACATGTTATGAAAATCAAAGCAATAATGCATTCAATGAAATTTGCTTCTAGCTTTTGTTGTCTTCCTATAGTAATTTTAATGACACCATACTAAAGAGTAATGCTTTCTCTTTAACGATTATTAGCACAGCAAGTAAATAAATTATTAAAGGCAAGTAAATCTCAGCCCACATGAAATCTATGGTCCCAGACAGAATCCACCCCAGGGCATTAAGAGAAGCTGATTACATCGTTGCAAGGCCACTGTCCATCATCTTTGAAAAGTTATGGTGATCAGGGAAAGTCCCTGATAAGTGGAGGAGGGCAATTATCAAATCCATCTCCAAGAAGGGCCCAAAAGAGGACACAGGAAACTAGAAGCCCATTAGTCATACTTCAGTCCCCATAAAAGTAATTGAACTAGCTCTCCTAGAAACTATTTCAAAGTACATGAAGCAGGTGATTAGTAAAGGCTAGCACAGATTTACCAAAGGCAAATAATGTCTTTGAGGCACTGCTTGCAGAGATAAAGACGCAGATTATCTCACTCCCCTCAGCCCTTGTCAATCTGCCCCTGGAGTTCTGTGTCCAGTCCTGGTCTCCACGGTTCAAGAAAGAAGCAGACAGACTGGAGAGGGTCCAGAGGAGAAACATGAAGATAATCAAAGGGCTGCAGAGCCTGCCCAATGGAGAAAAACTGAAAGAGTTCAGTCTTTTCCCCCTGGAGAAGTGAAAGCTTAGGGAGGACTTCATCACAGAATTCCAGTACGTAATGGACAGCTACAGAGTCTTCACAAGGAGCGACACGGAGAAGACAAGGAGCAAAAGGTACAAGATGCACCAGGAGAGGTTTCATCTTCATATAAGAAAGTTTTTTATCTTTTTTTTTTTTTCCCCCAGAGAGAACAATCGACCACTGGAACAAGCTCCCCGTGGACACGGCAGAGTTCCCATGACCAGAGATTTTCAGAATACAAGTAGACAGGATGCTAGACAGTCTCATCTAACTCCCTCTCCCACAAATCCTGGACAAGATGATATTCAAGGGCCCTTCCAAACTGAGCTGTTCTATGGTTCTAAGATTTTCCCCTGGGAAGCCAGTCAATAATTTCAGATGCTGCAATAAAGAAAAGGGTAACTAACACAACAATACTTGTAACTCTGATGTCTTCTTGCTCTATTATCAGTGAAAGCTTTAGAAAAATCCCACTATAACGTAAAGCTGTCTTACTCCTTCCCGAAAGACAATCACATAACAAGATCTCTAATAAAAAAGGAAAAGATTAATTTGAGAGCTCCGTTGAGAGACCAAATGTTCCAGATCTGACAGTCTTATAATGTAAGCAATTAGGGGAACATTATGAGTTATGTTATCAGAGCCAGCAGCATGATCAGCAATTGTTTGTATTTCAGGGTCTATTCACAAGTAAAGTACACAGAAAGTGGAGCACTAAAAGCAGATGAAACAGATGTGATGGAATAGACTGACTTCTCAGCTGAACACTGTTCTCACCCTGCCAATGCCTACAATGAATTTATCTCCATTAAAATAAATTCAATCTTCAATAAAAAGGAGAACAAGTAAAGTGTTGCCTATCAACACAGCCTGGAGAAGTTAACACAGAACAGACTTCTGCAGATGTCAGATCGAGTCAGCTTCTTTTGTAAAGTGAAAATCAAAGATGAACACAGCAGTCCAGAGGCAGGGAATAAAGCTGCCACCTACTCATTTCTACAACCGAACCTGAGCTGCCTTTCTGCCAGTTGTCTGAAGCAATCTTAGTTCCAGCGAGGGAACGCGTGTGGCTGTCCCTCTTAGCACATGGCTGCAAATAGCTTCAAAAGTAAATAAGAGCCTAAACACCCAAAACTGAGAAAGCACGCGCCCCTGGACGGTAGTGCTAAAGCAAATGACCATTTGCCACATTAAACTGTAAGGACGGAATTACCAAAAGGGAATCAAGAAGTCAGATTGAAAAGAAATACCCAAGCAGCATGAAAATTTCTAACAAAGGAGGGAGAGAAAAGGGTGACACATTATCAGTCCGACACAAGGTTGATTTTTGCCAGAACTAAGAAGCTGAATGTTCCTTTAACTTTGCCATAGTCTTCTAAAATCCCATCAAATACTTGCTTTTACCCTTGATCTGCCACTGGCTTGATAAATTTTTATCAAGATATGCTTTTGATAAAATATAAGAATCAAGGACAAGATTACTGTTGAAAAGAGAACATCCCCAAGCTTCTTGAAATTTATGCCTTACATCTGATTCTTTTACTTCTGTGCCATGCAACAGTGGCAAGAAATTACATTTAGAAGCCTACTCTTCTTGCAACAGTAACACGGTTGTCACACAGAAAAAAAGAAGCGTAAAATATTGTTACTGCATTTTCACCTACCGGTGAAAAAAAAAAGCTAGTTCCTAATATCACAGATATATTGATCAAATAGTTTTCTATTTGGAATAATTTCAGCCTATGCCTCACCATTTCTCATATCTCAACAATCAACTGAAAAAGAGAGAGAGCACCTGAAAAAAAAAAAAAGAACACCAAAAAAACCCCACACACCACAAAAATAATCCCTTATTGGAAAAGCACAGCCACGTAAAAAGTAGCTCATTTAAGTTGATTAGGCAACTAATGCTCCAAAATGAAAGTAGTATTGAATTTACAGCTTTATTTTACATTGGAGAAAAACTCCAAAGAAAATTGAAAGCTGTCCATGCTTGCAAAATATTCCAGTCAAAACAGGATAAACAACCTCCTTGGGAAAATACATCTTTAATGAAGAACTTCTACAAAAACTACATTTTATATCATCCTTCCAATACGTAAATCCTTCTTTCTAGTCTTAATGACCTCAGGAAAACATTGGGAAAATAAGGTATGTTTTATGCTGCAGGAGGACACGAAAGCCATCATCTTCAGACTGAGCAGGGGTGAGAGATAGAAACTGTTTGGAAACAGAGGCATTGACAGTTTAGGTGAAGAGATAATAGCAGTTATTCAGGTAAAGGACATATCTGAGATAATTATTTAAGACATAAGTCTGTAGTCATTATAACTTTTCCTACTTGCCATTCATTGGGAAACAAGCCACATTTCTGTTCCCTGTGCTGTCCCACAGACCTCAGTCCCATGGTGTGAGGTTTGTACACCATGAGTTGGACTGAGAGATCAATACACACAGTGGTAAACTGCTCCTGAAGCACTGCACCAAGTCGTCTGGGATATTCCATGTCGAGCACGATCAAGCTTCCAACTTGACAGCAAAAAACAAGCTTTGCCTTTATGGCACAGAAAAAAAAGGAATATTGCTTACACTGCAAAACCTTTGCTTGCTCACGTCCACGCAGCTGGGACAACCTGCCACACGAGTACTTCCTCTGCAGCACCCACTGCTCACTCGGAACCAGGTGGAGCCAACGTCCATGTGTCTGCCGTGTGATCAGATCTTTTTCCTAGCCCAATTTAATGGCTTGGCTTGTAGAAAATCCTCAACTAGATGAAAAGAGATCTTAAAAAAAATGTACGGGTGTGGGCAGGGTAAATTTCATTTCAGCTTTCTAATCAATAAAACAACTGAAACCTCTAGGAAATTACTTACGGCGGCTCATGACAAGTTTTAACACTCTGGTCTATGTCTAGTGTAGAGGTTGATGTTCAACTTCTATTGAAGCCATTGAAGAGGACAGCCAAGTAGATTAACAACTTTTTTTTAGACCCAGTAGACACATTTTCTTATCAAAACATTTTTAAGTGACTTTTTGTTCCAGAGAATCAGATCCTAAACAGCTGCTTTAAAACCTTGCATTACAAAGGGGAAAAAAGAAATCAAGTATTGCAACACCAGTAAAGCCTTGTTTTATGGTTGAACTAAAGGATCAGAATAACTTAAACAAAGAAAAGTAAATAAGGTAGCAATGATTCATCTCAAAGGAATGCTACTGTAACCACTGAATAATTTCAAGCGCCGATATTTATTAGTATGCAAAGGAGCCAAATCTGTTTTGCTTCCAGAGCAGCTCAAAGGATAAAAAGCCAAGGAAGCGGTGCACATTATAATAAATCACACACAGAAATTCCCTGTTTGTTTCAGCAAACATCTTTACTCTGGAGGCAGAGTGCAGAGCTTCTTCCCGAGAATAAGTCTGTTTAATTTATATTTCCAGTGATGCATTGGGCCTTCAGAGCTCATTCTGCTGAAAAAGTAGAAAGGCTTCAGTTTCCCAAAGTTCTGTCAAAATGATTACAGAAGTTGCCATGGAACAATTTCCATAAGGAACTGTGTTATTTTCCTTTCATGGTCCCCTTGATATTTGCAGTTCTTCAGTGGTGGCATAAGTTTCTATTTTCACAAGAGTGGCTGTGTTTTCTCTGATAAATAGCAAAAGTTAAGAAAAATCACAGGCATCTGTGAGTGTACCAAAAAGCCAATATTGTTAACCGCTTTGTGTTTATATATATAAAAGTACCTGTGTAGAAGAAAAATTAAATAACACGGAAGAAAACATTTTTAAGGTATTCCAGAGATACTGCTTCTCACATAAATCACTGACAAACCCATTTTTACCTCTGTGTATGCACTTTCACAGACGTGTTTTGAGCAAATGACAGGACAAAAATTATATACATGTGCTCACACAAAAGAAAGGGTGAACTGTAAGATAAAGCCTTAAACATAATGACTCACTGTAGCAGGACATGAAGAAACATGATACATCTTTTCTAAGAAAGGATATCTCTGCATCATGAAAAAAAAATGAACAGCTTAAATAATAAAGGTGAACTAAAAAATGACCCAGTAGCAAACAGAAATTGTTAAACCAAGACATTAGAGACGGAGAAGAAGCTAAGAATTTGACAAGGTGTTCTCTCCACGAAAATAATGAGAAATGGATGTTTAAAAGAATGTAATTGCTCGCAGTCATCTCAGAGAAATTTTGTGAATAGCTGATCAATTCCTCTAAGATGCTCAGAGTGCAGTTCGCTTACATATTAATGGACAGCATCTATCAGAACTACCACCTGCACTATAAATCTGTAGCCTGTCAGACTGACGGAAATCTCAGGGGATACGCGTCCTGCTGTGCTTGTAAGACGAGTTATTCACTATCACTGTAAAATGAAAGAAAAAGAACTTAAAACATCTTTGTACTTTGAGTGTTACCACCAGACCCGAGAGGTGCTACTGTCAAATTAGCCATTTAAAATAGAAACTAAGGACACTTGCTCTCCCCCAAGCCTGTCCGCTGGACAGGTCACTTAAGCTAGTTTCCCAGTTTGCTTCTTACATCTTTGAGCTTCAGAAAGAGAGAGAGGAATGAAATAGCTGGTTCCCAGTGTCTACACTATTCCACTTGCTTTCAAATTCAGAATTTTTCCCTTACAGTTCCAGGGAATCACAGAATAGTGTAGCTTGGAAGGAGCCCTGGAAGGCACCCGGTCCAACCTGCCTTGAACTGGTTTAGTCAAAGCAGGCTTCTCAGGAATAGTCCAGTAAGGTTTTGAACATCTCCGAGAACTGAGATTCCTTCCTACACTCAATCTCTTCCAGCTTTTGACCAGCTACAGGACAAAAACGTGTTCCCCATATATACACATATATATGGAATTTCCCATATTCCAGCTTCTGTCCTTGGATTACCTATCTGCCATGAATAGCCCTGGTAGTAGAACACAGCACCATCAGCAAACTGCCCAAGTACGCACAGGATTTCTGCATATTTACACAGTCCTCCACGAAGCACAGGTCACCATATCTTTATAATCATTGGCACTACCCTGGGCGCAAACAAACAAAAAGCAGCTCTGCATTGTGCTCTGTTAAAATCAGTCTCTAGATAGATACAGCCGATCTGTTTACAACAGTACAATGGTAGTTAGAGTTAACTGACTGTACCACCCATTTTCCACCGACAAAATCCTAAATCCACTCTTGGCATACACTTCTGTCACGCTGCCAGACTCGTTAACTGGTGAGTCTCGGTGGAAAGAATCGACCATTCCCTTCTCCCAACGCTTTGCCCCGTGCAGGACCAGCGAGGGCACCTTGACTTACCACGTTTACACCAGATTTTAAAATAGCAAATACAACACAGCAAAAGAACTCTCAAGAGAGAGACGCGGGAGAGGCATAGCTAAATCCTGTTATCAGCACTAAAGACTATCAGCATGGAAGAACCAAATGAGAAAATCATATCCAGTAAATACCATCACATTTTAGGGTATGCTTTGAGTTTTAGCAACTGTAAATATAAATTGCTTACGTACAAGCTTATCAAACACCTCTCTCTCTAACATACTAGAGGTAGATTGGTAGCATATATAAGTGTACTAGCATACTTCTAGTAGATAACTGTTTGTAGTAATTGTTTTCGCTCTAAACAGGTGTTGTTACAACTCCTTGTTAATCCCATGCAGAAAATCACCGAGCTTCAAGTCCCAGTGACCACTGAGAACAGCTGAGGGATTTCCAATAGCTTTCGTGAATTACAACAGAAGTAAAGCAAAGCCTTAATTAACCAACAGCTTCACACAAACTTTGCAGCCCAAGCACGTAAAGACTCCAGGGAACAGTTTTTAGAGGGTACTTGGAAAGGAAATAAAAATAGGTTTTATCTTCTTCCATGAAATACCACTTTGGCCTCTGTGTCATGTTCCACTAAGCAGTGCACAATCCTAATGCTACCAGAGATCATTTTAAGCATCATCTTAATGTACTTCTTGCAAGCCAGGACAAAGGACATCTTTCTAAGTCCTCAACTTCCATCATCTCTAAAGATGGTCCCTGAATAAGTAGGTAAACTGCTGAAGTGGGTATCTAAGTGAAATTCCTATCATGCTGTTCTTTCCAACGGATGAAACAGATGCACAAAGTGGCACACGAACTGTCGGCTTATACAAACACAGCTAAAGCCTACAATCTTGGTGCTCAACAGTCTTCTCTGCAGCCAAGAAACAGAGAAGCTTACCTTTCCCCAGACTGTCTCATCTGAAAGACAGTATAGTCCCAGAAAAGGTGAGTTTGAGAGAATTTTCTTATAATTATTTAGTGCAATTGGTTCCGAACACGAGCCAGATAACAGCTTCTGATAACATTTGATAATTATCTGCTGTTCTGTTACCCCAGTTCACACAGCCACAGGCAAATAAGAGCTTTCCTGAGTATTCTCCCCATTTTCCCCCTCCCTAAATACAAAAAAACCACTGTTGGAACATATGTCAAGCAGTCAAATTCTCCTCTTCACTACTTCTGTGCAGCTTTGTACTTGTTTAAGTCAGGATTCTATTGTACCTCAGAACACCCATCACAGACTCAAATTAGCCAGAAGGTATGAAGAGATGCTCCGATACAAATATTTGCTCAATGGCAAGCAAGGGGGGAGGGGGGGTCTATGCGTGGGCACTCAAAGTTTTAGAAATATAAATAATGGAAACATCAGTATCTTAATGACAAGACAAAATACTGATAATTAAATTATTTTAATAGTATGTCAAGATGAGGAATAACAGTCTTGGGAAATGAGACTGGTAAATTATTATCCCCCAGGCTTGTTCTACACATTGTTGTTCAAGTGTGAAAAAGACAATATGTAAACTCCTTAGCCATATATTAAGCTTTAACACAGTATTAGTGCCTGCAACTTCAGAGCTACAATCTTCAGGAACACTTTATCACTCTCACCCTTCTGGATTAACGAGACAGGTAGGAAAGATTTAGAAACAAGAAAGTACTAAACTTGACTTAGTTTAAGATCCTAAAACGTGCAAGCAAGATAAGAAGTCTGCTTCTCTACAGAAATACTTCTTTCCTTGTCATTTCCCAATACACATATGGACAGAACCTTCAATATTACTGTAGAAGAGACAAAGAATGATATGACTACATAACAAATATGAGATGCATAGTTATTGAAAAACACATTCTTACAGATTTTCTGACAGGTAATGTAATTTGTAACCCCCCTGGATCTGCAGGGGGCCTACAAGAGACAGCCCTCTATCTGATTTTATTTTACCAGCAAAAGTTGCAATAGGCTCTACCTTAGCAATAAATCACATCTGCTAGTTCTGCAATTAGTTACAGTACACAATTCAACTGTTATCCCTGGTAGGATGCTCATCTATAAGAAAAATATAATCTACTATAAACTTACATTTATTATAGACAAAAATATTTGGATTAAAGGTTCACTTTCATAAATATTAGGACTACACTGTAGTGCAATATAAAATCTCTTTACGGTCAATTCCAATAGCCACAACATTGACTGTTGATGCACTGTATGTTTTTATCTTAGATTTATAAAACATTGTTGGTATAAAATATTTCAAAAATCTTGCCAGCAGTAGTCCAGATCTTGCAGACATTTAAATTATTTGCAAGTTTAAGAGACAACTAAATGAATAAGAGACAGGATTAACAATGGAAGGGTCACGATGGCCAAAACGACCAGTCCCTCTTCTCATATAAAGATTCATGCTGTCTTTAACATCCCTACAGAAGACCCTAGTTCTTTTTCTTTTCTTTTCTAAAAGAAAATATCTTTTAGCAGGTGTTAACTGTCTACATTTCAATAGCATTTAGTCTACTCCAAGAAAGATATCCTTACCTACAAGTATGTCAAGTGTTTCAATTTAAAGCACCACTTAGGCAACAATATTTGGGGGGGCTTTTTTTGTTTCTGAGGTACTTTTAATGTATTTTAAAAAACACGTGTATCATCAAGAAGCCTGACACTTTCACACCGTGGCGGCAATAGAGAGTTTTCTGTCTTCGTTAGCTTTTTTAGCAATCTGCCTTGTAACATGGTATGAGCAGTTGGGACAAAGCACGTCATCGTTGTTAGCAGACTAATCCAAGCCATTACAGAGCTAAGCAACGCAGCCAGTTCTGTAAAGGATTTTCTGAGCTATCTTGGGTATCTCCTTTCAGTAAAATTTTCAAAAATATTTTCAAGAGTTTCTGAAATTCAACAGGGATTGAGTTTTGAACTCCCTGACAATACCATTCACATCCAATAAAATTATTTCCTCTTTCTTAAAATTTCTGTCCCAATACAACACATCATTATGGAAGAGAGTTTGTCTCTTATATTCAGATAGATATGGATGTAGGTAAATATACCGTCTCTACATACACATGGAGACATACATTTGCATGTATATACATAGATATGACATCTGATACAGTAAGGTCCTGCTTTCAAATGGGACATTCTGGGTTACACAATTAAGATCAAATTCACCTGGTAAATCTGGAAGTAGCTACCACTTATATTCCTTCCTTACACATGCTCATGGCAAAATCCCAGGGTCCCTCAGTAGCTCTGGCATCTCCATGCAATATACTGATGTTTTTTTCAATTCAATGGACTGCTTTATAGGTTTCTGTCAAACATGAAATCTATTTTAAATATAAATGAATGTAACAGAGCTCAAATATGCAAATCACACTAACACATTACAATGCTAGAAGTACAGCAATTAATTTGTTGTGTACAGTAATTGGATTCTCTTTGCAAAGATTATTTATTGCACATTTGTCAACAGAATATGCACATTAACACGATGAATATTTCCACTTGTTCTTTCTGCTCTCATAAAAGCTATTTTGCCATTCTTCATATTTGTAGAGATTCTTTATCCTATCTTTAATTGTAAAAACTCTCAACAAGTGCAGGGAATTCCTCACCCACAATTATTTTTAACTAGTTTTTCATGTCCCGTTGAATCTAACAGCTTTAAAGCTTTGGCTTCAACTGCACTTTTTGAACCTCCTGTCCTTATAAATATAGACACTTTTTCTTAATAGGATTTCCAATTTGATGTGCCCTGAGCTGCAACACCAGAAGGATTACTTACGTTGTTCAAATTTAATTCTAAATCATTGTGGGTTTGATCACATAAGTGAAGAGGCTTTACTGCCTATCATACAGGGACATGCCACACAAGCCTTTTGCACATCAGAAAGTTTAGACAAACAGCGTTGGTAGGGCAAGCTGATTATACTTTAGTATTTTGGGCCATGGGTCTTAATACCATGATTTCTAATATCAGTTTCACATATTTCTACTTCAGTAGAAAACTAAAGGTCAAGCTCAAGCCATTCCTAGGTCTCTCAATCTGGAAGTGGAAATGAGGATGAATGACAAATTAAGTTTATCAGACTTATCACATTGCTGGCATCTATTCCACCAGGAAATCAGCTCCTCCGGCAGAAATACTTATGGTTTTTGACAAACATTTTTTCCTTTTGCAGCAGGCACAAGAGAAAAAAAAGACTGAGCATGAGGAGCCATGATGGTTATGAAGGAAAATCATGAGGAACATATGATGCATCAAGAATATATGAGATAAGCCAGGAGATGACAGGAAAGATTTTCAGAGGACTGAGCAGCCAACACCAACATCCAGAGAAAGTCCAAGGAACTAGCTGTTCAAGACTTTTAGAAAGGCAAGATGTTAGTCTGGAACATTCAACGTCATTAAAAAAACATTGGCTCACAGTCATTGAACAATAAAACTTGTAGTCTGACCTCTTGTGTAAAATAACCCAAAGAGTTTCATTCAACTTCATCTATATCAACCCCGTAACTTCCATTAGAGCTGTAGGACATCTGTTCAAAAATAACTGGAAGTTCCTAGTTCAAGCAGAAATATTAATATTTTAATACACAAACTTGTTTACTAACAGAAACTTCTTAAATTTCTTTTTTTTTTATCAAAACACCTCTAGCATTATACTATAGAAATTCCCATCTAAAATAAAATTCAGTACTCTACAAAGACGATATTTATCTTATGGTCTGCTAAAAGGTTACATCTCTTTGGGGATCACTGAGTTCCTATGTAAGAATGCCATAGAGCTCCTGCATGAAAACTGGGTGTTTGAATCATTTCTACAGGAACTCTGTGAAGAGCTGAAATTTAGTGTTATTGCACGCTTTGTCAGAATTCACATTTGATCTTCAAACAAGTTGAGATTTGTCTTCACTTCCTTCAACAGCCCTTTAACATTATTTTTTCTGCTCTGCTTAACCCCATTGTATTGGTCACCTTTGAGACTGCACTGAGAGAGCTGTACCCAGTCTCCGCTCTACTATGAAGGTATCAGATCGGAGCAAGTCCAGAGAACGGCCTCCAGAACGGTTACAGTGCTACAACACGAGACAGAAAAGAGACTGAGAGAACTGGGTTTAGTCAGCCTGAAGTCAGAAAATCAAGAGAGCTGGTCTTACTTGAGGTGTGGTTATAGAGAGGAAAAACTAGACTCTCCTCAATGATGCACAGCAAAAGGTGAAGAGGCAACAGACAAACACTGCAAAAAAGTATGTTCTGAATAATTATTGGGGGGGGGGGGGGGGGAGTGGGAGAGAGAGAATCTATATAATTAGAATCACATTGCCCAGAAAGCCTGTGGGATGTCTGTTCATTGGAGATAATCAAACTTGACAAGACACAATCCTGAGTGACATGATTTAACTCCAAAGTTTGCGTAGGATGATGAACTAGATGACCTCCCAAGGTCCCTCCTAAGGTAAGCAGGTCTAGGACATATTCTTCTTTGATTAACAAAGATTCCCTGAATTAGTGCAACTCATTTTTCAAACATATTTCAAAATAATCCACATTTTCAATTTATTTTCAAATCTCCCAGCCTGAAGTTCCCCTTCTTTTCCCCACGTAGCAGCTGCCTCTGTTTCACAGCGGGCAAGGGGCAAGCAAGGCCTAATAATCACACTTCTGTGCAAGCCCAGGATATTTCACCCCATCTGTGAAGATTTGCAGAGTTTTCCAGGGTAAGTGGAACGTCAGCTCTTTCAGTAACCACCAGCCCCAAGTACAAATACAGATGACAGCAGCGTTTCTAGTGGGCTCCCAGTTCTATACAGGGGCTTTGGCAATTCATCATTTCTACTTAATGCAAAGTTATTACTCGCAATACTGGGTGTCATATATTTGATTTCTCTCTGATCTCTTCAGAACGCTTTCTGTGTTCAGCCTTGTCTACCATTGTGCTAGCTTCTCTGACAGCAACGTGCTTGTCTTTTTAAATGTGAGTTGCCAGAAGGGTTTACCGATGTATGAAGCAGCTTGAGTGGGAATCACTGGCATGGAAACTCGCTGTGCTGGAAAGTTACCAGCTGTTACTACCTAGGGAACAGTGAAATACATCAGTTAAGATATGGGCTAAAACTTAGTATAAAAAATATATATATATTCTCAACTCAGAATGAATAAAAATTTTGAAATATAGACATTTCTCATGCAATAGAAATTCTAAGTTTTGACCAGTCCTTAAAGCAGTGTTTTCATTTCAGATAGATAAAGGAAATGAAGTCAAAACCTTCAGAAACCATCACTAACAATACCCCTCAAACCTGGCTAATGCCTTATCTACGATCAGTTGAAGAGCATAGGACCTACGTAACCTGCACTGGGAGTAGGTGGCAGGGTTTGGGCAGGGGTGGGCTGCAGGGCTGGCCTCTGTCAAAACAGACCAGGGGCTTTGCCATGTCGTGGATAACCCATACTGAGGTTTTGCTTCCCAGGAAGTGGCTGCACATTGCCTGATGATGGGAATTTGAGAACAGATCTTTGGGTTTGCTTTGCTTCTGCACGTGGCCTTTGCTTTTTTTCCATTAAACTGCCTATATGTCAAGCAAGGATTTTTTCATCTTATTTTCGCCCCCTTGTCCTGCCAAGAAGGGGGAGGGATAGAGCAGCTGGGTGGCACCTGGAGGCCAGCCGAGGTCAACCCACCACAAATGGTAGCCCAATGATTATTATATAATGATCTATTAACTAGTTTTAAATCTGCTAAACTGGCGTGTGCTTCTTACAATACCCGTCCATACCTGACAATCCAAATCTCTCTGAATATGCCCAACCACTAATTGGAAAACTGGTAAACAGGAGATATCACCAAGTGTATCGTACTACAAGACAGATTTTCCATATCCCCATATGAAACCTTTTCATAAGAGTAGCAATATTTACAAACAGCGATCAGGTACCCATTCTTTCAGACAAAAAGAATTTATGAGCCTACTTTGCAAAACTAAAGTCTTATTTCACTTTTTTTGGTTTCTTACAGTTGTAATCGCCACTTGTGCTATTTCTTAAAACCAACAGTGCATCGAGCATTCTGCTTTCCGATAACTCAACATATTAAGCACGAACCTATCAGGAAACAATGTCAATGAATAACATGTCAAAACAATGCAAAGCAGTTAAGCTCATATTCTGCCGATGGATTTAAAAGCAGTCTTCAGGAAATGATAATGCTGTTTTGAAGATGAATCTACTTATAACAGACACACTATGACACATGATTTCTTTTCAGACCAGCAATTTATAACGGCCAGGTGGAAGATAATATGAACTTAATGAAAGTTTGAAAACGTAACAGGAGTGAAGGCAGTGCATCAATTTCTGAATCTCCAGTCAAGAAGGCAATGTCACAAATGGTTTCTTAGAGCTCTGCCTCTCAGAGCTGTAATGTTAAGTTATCCAGCTCACACAGCTCCAATCTTTTCCAGTCTCACTTTTCTCCCTAGTGTGAGATTATGAAACCCATTTGTCTTCA
This sequence comes from Cuculus canorus, assembly GCF_017976375.1. Classification (NCBI taxonomy): domain Eukaryota; kingdom Metazoa; phylum Chordata; class Aves; order Cuculiformes; family Cuculidae; genus Cuculus; species Cuculus canorus. The sequence continues at coordinate 4,165,616 of NC_071415.1, read as the reverse complement.
CCCAGCAGAATACTGTAGCTATAAGACACAAAACACGCTGCTATCAAGGAAACAAAGTGCACTGGAAAGCCTTCTGATATATTTATTAACTGTTTAGTGCTTCTTTATTGGAAGAATAATATAAACTCAGCTTCTACATAATCCTCAAGGATTCACATGTAATTGGCTGAAGTGTATTATTACAATAACACTGTAAAAATGAAGTTTACTTTCCCCATGGGAAAAATATCCCCGAGTCTCCACTTTTTATCTAACAATAACCAAATCCTGATTCTCCGATAACATACTCCACGGGCACTCTTTTACATTTTGTCACATGCATCCTGAGAAGTAATCATGAGACATTAACAAACCCAACATTAGCTTAGTTCAACTTCTTCTGGGGATACAAACTTCTACCCACACAGACTACAGGATGCAACGGGACAGAAATCTTGGGAAGAACAGTTGATGCTATTGATATGACAAAACCTTCAACTGATACTAAAATTTTCATCGATATTACCGTTTTAGTTAAAACTAGATATGCTGCTTCCTGCCCCTAACGCTTCATTCGGCTGCAGACCAAGAACAAATAATGTCTTACTGGTAGCAAGCAGGCAGAATAATAAGGGAACAAGGGACACGTTTGAACATCATGCTAACATTTCGAGCAACTCAAGAAGCCTGCCTCAAAACAATTAGCATGCAGGAAGAAACAGCTGAATTCAATGAACATGTGCGCCCATACACAGTTCCGCCACCTTGCTGAGAACGGCTGCCGTCTTCTAAGATTCAAACATTTAAAAACCCTGATGACCAGAATCATGCAGACACACGGCTGTCAGTGAACGAAACGCTTTGTGAAAAACGGAATCTTTCCCAGAATAAAGCATCAGTTTCAATTTTTGCTCTCACTCTGAATTCAACGTCAAACAAAAACAAAAGCCCCAAATTTCACATTAGGTTTCTATGTAATTAATGATAGACTAAAATGTGTTTAGATTCAAGTTTTAAGAAATAACATCACTTTGATTTTGAGAACATTTGAATATAGTCTTAGTATTTATTGCATTACCATAACGCAGAAGATCCTCATGTTCAGTTTAAAATACTTTTTGTGCTACCTATCATACAGATGGTAAAACCACAGTGGACCCTCATCACTATTTATTAACATTCTAAATGAAAAGACAAAGACCAGAGGAAAGAAACAATCAATCAGTAACAAACTATTTGCAGTTTCTCAACTGTCAACATTTCAACTCTATCAGCAAAGCAGATGTATCCTGAAAAATAGTCAGATGGCTTTGCAGGTGTGTACTGTCAGAATTTCAGTGTTGACTTACTGACGGAGAGATGATAGCCAAGACAGAGCCATGCTTGCCTATCTGTCTTGAAAGAGAAGTTCAGGACAAGAGTAATCAAGAGAGCGATGCAGAATAGGACAGATGAGAAGCTTGAGAAGGGTTACTTTTTTTCTCTCCCACACTTTTCCCCTCACTCTTTCTCTCTCAAGAGTCCTTGGATGAAAAGTAAAAGATAGACATAAGAGCATTGAAAGAAAAAAATGTTCTAGAAGATGAGGAGAAAGGCAAAAGCTAATCCAGAGGAAAGACAAGTGGTAGAAACAGAACTGCAGAAATGAAGCATCTGTCTCAAAACTCCCATGGATGTGATCTTCCTAATCAATATAGAATCATAAAATAGTTTCAGTTGGAAGGGACTTTAAAGCCAATCTAGTTCCAACCCCCGCTGCCATGGGCAGGGACTCCTCCCACTGGATGGGGGGCTCAAAGCCCATCCAACCTGGCCTTGAACACCTCCAGGGATGGGGCAGCCACAACTTCCCTCACATCAGAGTCAATAGTTTTATGTGGTCATTTTCAGCTGAATTAAGGGGGTACGTAGTAAAAAAATGGAAGTGGAGAGGCAGAAAATCCACAAAGATAGAGTTCATAAAACGTTTGGGAGAAGTTTCCTTAATCCTTCTCCCTTGGTTTTGCTAAGTGTGAGTGGATGCCTTTGGGGACATCACTGTCTAGAACAGTCAAAAACATGTCCAGCAACTAAAGGACCTGGCCAATAAGACCTCAAGGCCCTTACTCTTTTATTGTTGCCAATTGTTTCTGATACAGACATCGTTTTCAGTGAAACCAAAACTATTCAATTCTACTTGAAGTCTGACTCAGTATGTTTAAGATATGTACTAGCTGAGATTTCCTTAAAAAATAATATTTCACAGCTTTTTTTGTTTCAAAGCACTATATAAATACACGTCAATCTTGAAGCCTTTTTACTGAAATTAAACAGTCATGTCAACATTTTATCAATCAACGGATTTGTTGGATTTTTGAAATGACATTATTTCAGAGTTCTTCATTTGAAACCATTATAAAAGTTGAAGTATTCATCATTTAAATGACTTATAATTGTGCTAAAACAAAATTATTTGAAACAAAAAATTTGGATTTCTTTACCTTTCCGTTTTCCAGAATATTTTAGCTTTGTTTGAGATCAAAATATCAAGTAAATTAGAATAAAGTAGTAAACAAAGAAATAAATACACACCCATACACACATTTCTTCAGCTCTCCACAGATATACACCAGCAGATATATATTTCCACATTTTTCTGGGTTACCAGGATTATCTGCTTTCTTTACTTGTTTAAACCAGAAATTTGAAAACAAAAAAAAAATCAGAAAAATACATATTCTGCCACATCTCACAATTCCCTTCTTCATGGTAGCCTCGAAGTATCAATGTAAAAGGGCAGCATAAGTCGTACACCTGGGACAACGTTAGGGACATCACGTTATCAGGAGGGTCTATAATCAGAAACACCTACTCTGCGGTATTTTAGAGCCAGATGGACAGTGATCAGCACTTACCAGTTAAAATGGTTAAGCAATAATTCTTTAATTCTTGGACCCCTGACGGAGGCCAACAGTGCAAGGGCAATGATAAGGCTATTAATGCATGCAAATTTGCAAGGCATGATGCATTTAATAATCCCTCATCTGAGTAAGTTGTAAAGAAGCCAGCAGGAAGAATAATTAATTTACATTAATAGCTCTCAGCATGGCTTGCTGTAGTGCCTGAGTTAGAAAAAATAATCTGGAGAGCTACAAGTAAGAGTTCATTCTGCAACAACTATTTGCATTCTGATTCTCTGAAAAGCCATAAGTGCATAATTAGATATCAAACACTCGGTACATTTAACAGAGAGCAAGATGTGCCAACAGCAAGCTATAGTAACAGCAATTTGCCAAAGAGTGGCAAAACCTGCTTTTCATAGGCATTGAGTTTACAATTAGGGAATCATTTCAGAGCGAGTCCTCATTATCCTGCACGATGGCAACTGATGGATCATTCTCATAAAAAGTCTTTTCAAGTAAAAATAGTGATGGAATAATTGTATCACAATGTGCTACACCATGTGTCGTTCAGTGGAATAACGCAAAGTGATGTTGGCTTCATGAACTTTACCCTTTTAATACCACCTTGAAAACCAGGATAAGTAAGAATACTTCTTACATGAAAACACGTTTAGCATCTGCAACAGCTATTATCTTTCAGTTTCATCTGTTCAGTCGCTGCGTTTCATTTAGCTCACATTTAGCTCCACTGTAACACTTGATAATTAAGAGATATATTTTCTTCCGATAAGTGAAAATTATGATAAAGTAGAACCTACCTATGGATAAAGGTCCCACAGAAATAACAGCAAAGAAATCTGTTTAACATATCAACTAATTTTGAGCCAAAATGGCTGTATATTGCACAGCAGTTTAGCTTAGAACATATCACCAACAGAGTAACACGCAACTGGAGATGTGATGCAGTGTGACTATATATGAACAAAGTTGCTGCATTTAAATCAGATCACACAGTTCTAAGCAATGTGAGAACTCATTTCCTGATTTTGATTCTCTGTGTTTCAGGCTATGTTTTACTTTCTACTATAGAAAAGTCACTGTAATAGACACTATTTCAGAATACAAACATTACAATTCATCTGGTGAACAACTGCGGTAGTCACCAAGTTAAATGGAAACACTCAGAAGTTGCTTTCTAATGAAAACAATATGCTTATGATCTGTTCTACGTTAACCACTGTTGCAGAGGACTGAATCACATTCTCCTATCTATGGTAAATATTATCTTAATGGGATTTAGCTCTAAAGGGGAATCAGTGGGATTAAAAGTGAAAGATGTGATGAGATTGTAGGTTGCTCTCAAGGAAAAATTGTTGCAAAGCATCCACGCTGTAATGTGTAAAAAGTAACAGTTATCATCTCCTGACTTGCCTTTTATTTCCTTTGTCTTGTGGAGACAAGCAGGAAGTGAGGACACCGACATCAGGAACACCAAGAGCCTTACCCATCGCAAGGGGTGCTGGGCGTGCCCTCTCGGTTGCATGGCAAGAGTCACCTCAGCGGCTGCTCTCAGACATAAACACGCCCCCACTGCCAGGGAAGGACAAAGGCTCTTTTTAACATAAGGATATATTTTATGCTCCCCTCCTCTTGCCACCACTGCGCTTAGTATGCTTTTCCTACTCCTGAAGGCATGACTAGCAGCAAGGATAGTCAAGGGACAACGAACCACGCTAATTAATGACCCCAGAGGAAGACAGACAAAAGTTCTTCTGGGTAGAGAAGTTTCAATTCAATCACATTTTCTAACCTGTTCTTAAACAGTAGGCCTTTTTCTTACTCCCTGGGCTTTTTCAGGTTTTGATTTCATTACCAGTCACCTCTCCATCTTTCAGACACTTCCCACTGCACACGACCTTTTGTGGAAAGGAAGAGCAGTAATTCTCATACATTACCATGCAGTGTCTCAAGGTGCAGAAAGATCTCATTATCTGTTCCATACCCATTTATGAAGCCTGATTATTCATCCAATGATACGACCAGAGCTTCACAAATGTGAGAGATCATGTCAAAGACCTTATATTCATTAAGATTCATTTTATTGTAGCATTTATTTAATTTGTTTTTTTACTTTTACTTTGCAAACTAGTGCTGCCTCATCTCGTATGAGACTACTATATAATTTCAAGTGGAAGATCACGTCTATTTTAAAGTCTAGAATGCACAGATTCTTTCAAAAACATCAAATGCTTAAGAAATATGAGAACAGAATGGTTTGGGCTGGAAGGGACCTTCAAACATCATCTAGTCTGGGCAGGAACATCTTCCAGTAGGATCAGGTTGCTGACTTCACGGTCAGGCTTTGCCGGTCACACGTGGCTTCCCACAGTTTGAACTGCCCAAGGGGACCACCAGCACTGCCCTGCTATCATGATACGTGCCATTTGGTCCCTCCACACCAAGGCCAGTCAGGAATAGGGGCACTGAAGCCCCTCACATGCCTTGAGCTCCCCAGGGCTGTCAGTAGTTCCCCCATGAATTTACTGTACCATAATGTACGTTCTAAAATGTTATCCTGAAGGATAAGTTCATACTTTTAGTATATTTCTTCCTATTTTTAAGCATTAGTATTCATATAAAACATAGGTGGATGAACTGACATATAATAACCCTTACACGCCCAGCAGAACAGTATGCCACACACCAGAGCTGTAGAGTCTGGTGTACATCATAGATTTTTTTTATACAGGATCTACAAGAACATATTTCCTTCAGATTTTTTATTTCACAATTGAGTTGTTAAGTCAGTCTTTTCTTACAGTATTTCTAGATAACCTCTGAAGCATGACCTATGCTCGTATCAGCACCGATGGAGCCATCTTTACCAAAGAAGAATTACAGAATGAGCATAACCGTATAAAATTTGTTCCAACTCTTGCTCACATTGATCTTTGCAATCTGACTGTAATCAGTCAAAAACTGGCTGGGATTTGATAACCTGGGAGGTCTTTTCCAACCTTAATGATTCTATGATCTCTCTCAAACAGAATAAAACACTCCTGGGAGAGGCACACAGGGATGGTTCAGCCCTTGTTCCCTTTAAGAGAGGTGATACCCTTGCACCTAAAATGAACAGGGAGCTACATTCCAGAAGCACTTGTGGTTTAGTGGCAGCAAGAGAAAGAAATAATTTTAAGGAAGGGGAGTGAGACAGGAGGAACAGGGGTATTAGCCTTCATCTGCCAGTAGGTCCCTTTTATTTCATTAAGGAAAATGCACCAGTCACAAAACTCCACAGGCGCACACTAAATTCTGAACCTGAAACTTGTGGACCACACGCAATGCCCATCTGCTTGTTACGAAGTCGGTGAACTATCACCAGTCTGGGAAGAAGAGAATGGATTAAGAAAAACTATTGCTCTTCTATAGGTATAAAACTGTCACGGTGTTACCAAGTTTTTGTGACAAGCAGAAGCCTTCTTCACACAGCTCTGAAATACCTCGCACTCGCAGGCCCTTGTATGGGACCATAACCACCTTAATACCTCCTGGAGGGGCAGCAGAGCTGGACCAAGCAATCCAGAAGCATGCTGCTACGAGTCAACCACAATATTTTATCATAGGTGACAATAAGACAACAAGGGTGACGAGATGACAAATAGAGGATATGCTCTGCTGGACTTGTTACAAGCAAAAATACAAACTGGTAACAGCTGTGAAGGCTGAGGGCAACCTTAGCTAAAATAGTGCTGTGATTATGGAGTTTAACATCATCGAGAAATAAGGAAGACAAACAGAATTTTGAGGGGCAAGAGCAACCTTGCGAGTACCAAACATGATTACAGTGCTCTGTGGATAGAGGGATCACAAGACAGGATGGAGAAAGAACTGAAGGATGCTGTAAGAGTGAGATGACGGTGTTGAAGTACACTTGCCTGAATGTATACATTTATATTCCTGGGAAACAGACTGAACAAAGTCAACTATAAGCTTGCCATGAACTCCTACTTTCAGAATCACAGAATCATTAGGTTGGAAAAGACCCACTGGATCATTGAGTCAAATGATTCCTAACAATCCTTAAACCATGCGCCTCAGCACCTCCCTGGGTAGTCTGTTCCACTGCCCAATGACTCTTTCCATGAAAAATTTTCTTCCCGATGTCCAGCCTGAACCTCCCCTGGAGCAGCTCGAGGCCATTCCCCCTTGTCCTGTCCCCTGTCACTGGGGAGAAGAGCCCAGCTCCCTCCTCTCCACAACCTCCTTTCAGGCAGTTGTAGAGAGCAGTAAGGTCTCCCCTCAGCCTTCTCTTCTCCAGGCTAACAGAAGAACAGTCTAAAGAAGCTAACAAACAGGGATTATTGCATCACATTAACATCAATTTCAATTAACGTTCTTAAAAGCTATTCCTAAAGTCTTTTTGAATTTTTGTATCGTACTAGAATGGCCTAACATAAAAGAAGTTCTTTACTGATTCTGTTCCATTTACTCCATATGGATTTTAATACAGATGATGTTGGTTGAGTGTTGAGCTATGGCATAATACAAGGCCAGAGAGAAAGGATCTACACCAGCTGAAAATCAGATAGGAGCATTCCCCTTAAATGTACTGAGCAGTAATGTACAGAGTCAATCACCAACAACGCCTATGATTAGATGAATGGAGGATATCACTATAACTCATATTTACAAAACAAAACTTTGCATAATTTAATTTTTATTCCCGTGTAACATGAAGGTTCCTTAGCATAGGGGTCAAGCTTTGACTCAAAATTTGAGTCAGAGTTGTATACTTTGTAAACCTACTAACTCAGCCTTATGCATGACAAAGAACTTGAGAGTTTTGCCACGTAGTAGGCAGAAAGCATCCATGTGTAGCTGTCAAATAATTAAAGATGCAATATTCTTTCTGTTAAGTTGTTCAAAGGTTAAACTACTCACACATAATATCTGCATCTTTTCTGTTGTCTGAATTTACATTTTACTTTTACTCAGGAATCTTGTTCCCCCTTTTTCTTCTAGATTAGAATTGATTTCCTTACGGTAGCATTACAAGATCATCAACAAATCTTGTCAGGCATAAGTGAACTAAATAGACTTTCTTTTAAGTTCCTCACTTCTCTCATAGTGTTGCAGGCTTTGACTAATTCTTTTTGATCTTTTCTGTATATGTTTCAGTATGGTCACATTTGTCCTACAATGGATTAGCCATACTTGTAAAAATATCTGCAATGCAAGATACATATAGGCTTTTTCTAATCGCAAGTTACTTTTCTTGCAGACTGACAATTTACTGTATACAACAATTAATGTTTTGTAAGTATTCACTTAGAAATGCAGTAAGAAATTGGTGACATAATGAGATCCAAATACCTTGAGGTATAATAAGGAAAAAACCTTAAATCAACATTTTTTAAAGCTGGGTTTGCAGCCCATCTAAACAACAGAACAGTTCCAAATGCCAGAACTCACTGGTATTTTACAATGGAATAACTGATTTTAAGTAGACTCTGTAGAAGATGAAAAAAATTGCAACTCCATAGCCTATGACAGCCAAGAGACTAATTACTTTATAGCATTCACCTCCACATTAAATTTTAAATGCAGAAATGAGGACATGAACTGAATTTGCAGCGAGACAGTAAGCAAAAGGATTTGATATATATTGTAATCATTTGGCTTCCCTTCACCATACAAACTACTAAAACCGTAACGAATTCCGCAAATACAACACTAGATGTTTCTCTGAAACGCATCACATGCCTACACGTGGATGAAACAGCACTATCATCCCACCTCCGGCTGTCTCCAAAGGAACTCTGTTCTCAGGCAAGACTAGAAAAGTTAAGCTTATATAAATAGCACTCGAGCAAAATCAACTCTTTCCCTCTGAGAAAGCTGGAGGCATAGCATTCTTGGAGCAAAGTCACAGATCACTGCATTTATTCCCTGCCTCACTGTGCTACAGCTTGGAATTAGCACCAGAAGGCAATAACAATTATTGTCCATGCCCGATCCTTAATCCTTGAGGCTTACGCACATCACAGAACGCTGTAGTTCTCCAAAGTTTTTGTACCAAAAACAAGCCGCAGAGATGAAGTTGAAGGCTTCCAGATGGTTTGGGAAGGAATGGGGAAATGTTCCTCGTATTCAGTTGGAAATAAAGATTTGTAGATGAGCCCAAAGCACGTCACTATACCAGTTTAGCAGTGTTAGGGGAAACCAAGGTTAACCCACAGGGCCAGAAGAGAAAGTTACAAAATTGCTGACAGAAATAAAAGAAGTTTGAGGGGTTTTCATTGTTTTCAATTACTGTTTTGTTGTTTCATATTTTTTTTAACATCAGTTAACATACATTAACCAACTATCATGACTTCAAAGAGAATTTAACAAAAAAAGTTGCTCCAAGTTATCAAATATTGAGGTACTCTTTTGCATAACGCTTGAAAACAAACTCTGAAACCTGCTTTGACTTCTAAAGTAAGGAAGTACAATATAGACGAAAAAGACAAACTGCAGAATCTTCCATATCTCTGCAAATCAACGGCACCAAATGTATTTCAGTAATTCTGAAAAGCCCTAACAAAACTACCTTATAGAGACTCTTTCAGCTCAAACAATGGGTCAAATAATCTTGAAGCACTGCCTATTCCAATTTATCTCTCCATTCAAATGCCATCAAATTCATGGCAACATTCTACTGCAAATTCAGTCATGGAAAAGTCATACGGGTCAAAGAGTTGCCAAGATCACCTCAGGATGTGTACCAGAGCCCGCCAAAGGCAGTGGCCGATTTCCAAAGGCTTCAGATATAATTCACACGAAGAAACTGAAGCGCATAAAGCCAAACATTAGGTAATCTTAACGAAAGGTCAAAGATTCATCTCTACCATTGAACAAAATAAACCATGGGTAAAATAATATCTGTAGTAGCTAAAATAGATCTTTCTGTCATGATCCAAAGCAAAGAAAATTACAAAGGCAATTATTTCCAAACATGTATTCTTTGTCTTTTGATGCTATTAACAGGAAAAAAACTATTTCCTGGGTTTTTTTTCATTTCTAAAACACACATTATACTTTTAGTCTTAAATTTCAATTTGTTTTTTTATAATGGTTACGTACATAGCTTATATGCCATCTTGTTGTAAAACTATTTCTTCAAGGTACTAAAATTATTACTAAGAGTCACTTTGATATTTTGCTTCTGGCAAAAATTCTTTTTAAACATTGAAATCTGTATTTTCTGATTAAAACAGTGCTTTCATCACAGACTTCGGGAATTAAATTAATTTCCAGTTTATATTTTCAAAAAATTGGCTACCTCATTTGATTACAGGGTATTAGAACACAGCTTTAGTTTCACTCGGTAATATTCTTGAGAAAAATAATGGGTTATTTTTCAGACAAGCACAATAGAATCAACTAAGATTAAAAACTGAAATAGATTATATACTCTTCTATCTTTTGAAGTGTTCTCAAAACCTTTCCTGTCATATTGATGATCCACTTAAACTTTTTCATCTCAATCTGATTACTTTGTTCACGCTGCTTCAGAGATTAGCTTGAAAAAAAAAAGATGTTTTAGCCATACTGTTCAGCAAATGCCAAGAGCTCGTCTTCATAACATCAGTGCTATGTGATTACTTCCTTACACCACATTTCCACAAGTAGAGGATTATACAGCCTACTGTAAAATCCATTTATTTCACTATAACCAAGGGGAAATTTATTGTCATAAGAATCTACATGCATTTTTATCAGTTGAGTTTACTCAAAAACAGTAGGGAAAAAAATGCTCATAATTCCATTCTCACAGCAAATATAATTAATCATAAATCTCCAGACAGATGGAACTGCTGTACAGGCTTGAAAAATCTCTGCAATACTTCCAAAACCATTGCATTTGCTGTTTTGTGATATTGCAAAACAAATGAAAATTGCTTGGTATTCAAGTTGAATTTTCATGTTTATGTTTATAAATCTATTCTGCCCTCAATGTTTTCTGGGTTTCTTATTATTTGGCTTAAAGGATAGGTTTTAGTAGGATTAAGACAGCTGTGTTTTGAGCATTGCTAATCGTCTTCAGTTTGAAGTATTTAGACTTGTTCCACTACTGTATTGCTGGTCCAGCACAAATACTAGGATAGCTGGCTGTCACCATTCCTCCTCTTCTAATTTTTTTCCTACGCCTATTTCTTTTTCTATCTGCCTGTGCATCCCACCATGGCACTGGTTCTAGTTTAAATGCTGCAATGGCCAGTCTTATTTAGACCGCAAATTGAACTGTCTAATATTGGGCAGTGGCATTGAGGTTGGAATGAACAATGCTCTGACCAGAATGGTATTTTACAGTGAGCTTTTATAAATGCAATGCCGCACTGTTACGATTCTGAAATAAAGAAGATCCTTGTGCAGTCAGATATGCTTCTGCAAACTGTGTCTCTTTTTTTCAGTCTTCACCCTATATCATAGAATAGTTTGGGTTGGAAGAGACCTTAAAGATCATCTAGCTCCAACCCCTCTGCCTCGGGCAGGGACACCTCCCACCGGCTCAGGCTGCCCAATCATCTCCAAGTCCCCTACAGTAACGGAACATCAGGTTCACATCATGGTACTTCTAGAGACGCCTAAAACTGTCTATTTTAAAACTAGAGCTGATCAAAACCAAAGTTATCTTTCATTACTTTCAGGACCTGCCCAGCAGTTTTGATTTTGCAATGTTCTTTGACAATCATATGAAAACCAAATGCTGACAACTCCACCTCTAAACCGTGTCCCCTAAACACCACACCCCCACTTTTTTTAAACCCCTCCAGTGATGGTGACTCAACCACTTCCCTGAGCAGCCTCTGCCCGTGCTTGACAATCCTTTCTGTGAAGTTTTTCCTAATATCCAGTCTAAACCTCCCCTGGTGCACCTTGAGGCCATTTCCTCTCACCCCATCACTTCTTACAGAGTTTAAACTTGCCTGTTAGGTTCTATCTCTCGCATTTATACTGCCAGACATCGTATCACTAACATCTTTCTCGATGCGTATCACAGTTAAGCTTAGTCCATTTGCTTGAAACAAGTGAGCAGAAGGTTAATTACTGATGACCTCTAAGGTCCCTTCCAACCCAAATTATTCTATGATTCATTGTTTTCCATATTCTGACTGAAGCTGTTCCTTATTTCACAAGCACGATACTATCCACGCAGTGCTGAAACACTCTTCTCCCTCCGATGATTTCACTTTAAAGACCATTCAGAGTATTTTCACTCACATACAAAAGAGTCTTCCTTGATTTAAAAGTAAAATAAAATAAAACCGCCAAATGGGAAAACCAGCCAGGGCCTGAAAACCCAGCAGTTTCTCTTTAAATATTTCAGTAATGTATTCATTGATTAAAGTATGTTGTACTCAATTCTGTGCAATCAGCAGAATTGCCATTACTCATAGCATCACTCATTCTGAACCACAAAGCGCTAAGGCTATGAAAAGATTAAATTTGTATTGGCTTTTCAGCATTAATACTAAAATAAACACTTCAGCAATAAACATTTCAGCTAAGTGGCCCTGCAAGCTTTTCTATAAACTGAGAAGTAAATGCTCATGGACTGTGATTTTGTCCATACATTAGAAGAAATAAAATTGTAGAAGTTTCAATTCATCTGCTTTTACATTAGAACTGACAATCATGGCAATTTTTCCCAAAGTTCAGGTCTCTCCATTCCATTTCAATAATGCATGTCAGTACTTTTAACTTATCCTTAAGGAAGTTTATAAAGCTTAAATTAAAAAAAAAAAACAAAACAGAAGTTGCAAGCACATTCCTATTTTTACTTTTTGCTCACCTTCCAGTAAGAAAATCTTCCCAAATTACTTGGGGCCTCGCAGTTTTTCAACTAAAATATTTGTTCAATATTTTAAATCAGAGCACTTCAATAATTTTACAAATACACAGCTAAAGAAGTTTTAAAATATTACTGTAGACATACACTCAAATGCAAGTTATTTATGTCTCTTTCAATATTAAACTACGATTATTTCTGAACAGCCCGGTACCTGTAACATCTAAGAATATTAACAGCTGTGCTGGAAATACACACCTTTAACAAAGACTGTAGTTCGAGCAGTGCTTCATCTATAGCAAAATCAGCAACTGAAGCCCCTGTTACAGAAGCCTCTCTCTGTGGAGGTGGACACAAATGTCTCTGCTAAACCATCTGTCCTAAGCGCCACACGTTGTAGGTCTCCAGTCCACATCACACCGCTGTCGGCTTTTGGGCAAACAGAATTTTTGCTGTTTACACCAACACTATTAGAATTAAATCCTTTTGGTAAGAAGTTACGTTAGGACTTCAGTGAATTTCTAAAAGATGACTGTAAGGTATATAAACACAACAAGAAACATCATTCTTTCTGTTAAAAGTGAAATTGTTTAATTAAACTATTAGGGTATATAAATTCAACAAAGTGTGAAGCTCTTCTTTACAAAAATACAGTATATGTAACTTTGCTGTGACAATGTAACTTCTGCAATTTGTTTTGCTTATTTCTACTCAAGATAAGCAAGTTGTGAACTTTGCTTGCCTTATATGGAGAGTGTACGTGATTATTGCTACTCAAGATAAAGAGAGCCTCTCGGCAAAATACAAGGAAAGCTTCTTAGTGGAATACAAGGTGCACATGGAAGATATGCAAGAAAAACAAGAAAAATGGACTATATAAAGGACTGCATATACGTTGAAGAGTGTGGCAGCAGTGGAGTGGAGATTTATCCCGTCACTCTGTCACCCAGCGCTGCTTTTGCTCACTTTCCACTTGCTTAATTATTAATAAAAAGGACTGATTGAAATTATTCGGCGTCCAGTCCAACGTTTATTACAATTTGGTGCCGTGACTCGGATTGGAGAATAGTGTCTCGTCGTCTCCTGGGGAGGCGCTCCGAGCACTTTTCCATTTCTCGGCCCTGGGGGCTGACGATTCACTCTCACCAATTCCGACGAACCTAAATTCTGGAAAGTGGAGCAATTGAGACCGGAAAAATCCCATAACGTTTAGTGCACTAAAGTCCGGACGAAGACGCGACGGGACAGCGTAAAGGCGTGAGTACCACGAAGACGCGGGACAGCGTGGAAGCGTGAGTATCACGGATATCCGTTCGGGCGGGATTGGGTTTCCTGGAATATAACGACTGAGAGGCTCGACATACTGAGCCAAGCGAGTGCGGACCCTCTTGTACTACGTTTCCCGTATCCCGCGAGGGACCGGGCTAGGAACGAGGGGAGCGAAAGTGTGTGTGTGTGCTGATATTCCAGAAGATGGGGGCGAAGGAAAGCAAGCCTTCGACTCCCATGGGGAGGGTCCCCAAGGTCCCACAGAATACCCCTCTCGCATTCATGTTAGATAATTGGAAACAATTTCCCGGATCGGCAGGGAAGACAAAGGCTAAGATGATAGAATATTGTACTAAAAAGTGGGGAGGGAAGAAAATACAAAAAATATTACCTGGCCAATATATGGATCGGATGAAGATTGGGTTAGACAACACCTAAACCTCTGGGTGAATAGTAAAAAGACACTTAACCCAGAGGAAAGCGCATATGCTGCAGTTTGATTAGAAAAACCTCAGACATTATTATTCCCTTTAAGGGAAGAAAAGAAAAACAAAGAGGAAGAGGAGTTTTTAGAAGAACTATTAATAAACCCTCCTCCATACATAGCGCCTGAACCGGCTATCCCAAATGCATCAGAGGGCGCTGAAGGCGCAGATATAGCTCCTGAGAGGCGAATAACTAGGAGCCAAACAAATCGAGTCCACACATACCCATTAAGGGAAGTTTCTATGGGTGGACCCCAACCAGAAATTGGATATGTATCGATACCCTTGAATTCAAATGATGTAAGGGATTTTAAAAGAAATGAGATGGGGAGTCTATTGGATGACCCTTTAGGGGTCGCCGAAAGGCTAGACCGATTTTTGGGACCTAGCCTTTACTCATGGACTGAAATGGAGTCTATACTAAGTCAGCTATTTACAGCTGAAGAAAAAGGCATGATTAGGCGGGCAGGAATGAGAATATGGGAAGCCCAACATGCGCAGGGGCCCCAAGCAGATATTAAATGGCCTCTGCAGAATCCAAATTGGAACAACCAAAACGCAGAGCACCGAGTCCATATGGGGGATTTACGAACCATGGTAATTCAAGGGATTCGTGAAGCAGTACCCCGTGGACAAAATATAAGTAAAGCATTTAATGAAAGGCAAAAGAAGGATGAAAGCCCAACCGAATGGCTGGAAAGACTAAGGAAAGCCTTGCAGCTGTATTCAGGGGCAGACCCAACGAGCCCCCTGGGACAGGCAGTTTTGAAGACCCATTTTGTGGCTAAATCTTGGGAAGATATTAGAAAGAAGCTGGAGAAAATAGAAGATTGGCAGGACAGACCCATGGATGAATTATTGAGGGAAGCTCAAAAGGTGTATGTACGAAGGGAGGACGAGACGAACAAGAGACAAATAAGAATGATGGTAGCTGCGATTAGAGAAGAAAAGAAAGGACGAGGAGGAATGGCGGAGACCAGAAAACCCCAGCGAAAAACAGAACAAAGAACAGGAAGCATGGCGGAGACCAGAAGACCCCAACGAAGAACAGAACGAAGAATAGAAGGCAGCATAGTACGGAAGGAACAAGGAAGCTGCTTTTACTGTGGGAAACGAGGGCATATCAAAAGAGATTGCCGAGAAAAGATCCGGGATGAAAGGATATTGCAAGAAGAATAGAGAAGTCAGGGGCTCTACATTATAGGGGACCGGAGTCATCAAGAGCCCTTGATAAAATTAAAAATAGGTCCCCACAAACAAGAGTTCACCTTTTTAGTAGATACCGGGGCAGAGCGATCTACGATTAAGAGCTTGCCCAAGGGATGCGCAATCTCGCATGAAAAAGTCCAAGTTATAGGGGCAAAAGGGGAGCCTTTTAAAGTAAACAAAATTAAAAATGTTATATTCGAAACGGAGAATAAATTTGGATTAGGTGAACTCTTGCTAGTCCCAGAGGCAGATTATAATTTACTGGGACGAGACTTAATTATGGAACTGCAATTAGAAATTAAAGTGGAAAATCAGAAATTGACCGTCAAAGCATATCCCCTTACGATAGAGGACAGGCAAGAAATTAATCCTGAAGTATGGTACTCTCCAGATACAGTGAGCCGATTGAATATTACACCGATAAAAATCCAAATTCAAGATCCTCAGATACCGGTGCGAATCAAACAATACCCCATTTCCATGGAAGGAAGAAGAGGACTAAAACCAGAAATAGACAGGTTACTTGCACAGGGGATTTTAGAGCCATGCATGTCCCCATTTAATACACCTATTTTGCCTGTGAAGAAACCTAATGGGAAATATCGATTAGTCTAGTTCAAGATCAAACCTTAGAAATGTATATCGCGCAATTATCAAAACATAAAGAAGAATTATGGAAACGAGGGATAGTGGTACAGAGACCACCACTAGAATTGAAAATTCATAATATAAAACCTGGAGACTGGATTTTGATCCGCACCTGGAAAGAAGAAACTTTGAAACCCAAATGGGAAGGACCTTATCTCGTTTTGCTTACCACAGAGACTGCCGTAAGGACTGGTGAACGTGGTTGGACACATGCAAGCCGGATAAAGGGACCAGTATCACCCCCACAGTGGAAAGTCATCAGCTCCCCAGGAGAGACCAAACTGGTGTTAAAACGATAGATGGACAAATAAAATGATCGGGACTTGGGACGAACATCTACCTTTCGCTACGCAGTGTGTTATAGTGTTTGCAATATCGCTAATAATGTCATTCATAGTTTATTACCTGTGGAAAACTGCTAAGTGCGGGAAAGGGATCTGCATTCATGAGTAAAGGACAATCAGATATCTGGGATAGAATTTTACTGTGGAAATTGTAAATAGAAAGTATTAACCCAGAGATAGGCCTTATATAATTGGTGGTATAAGTAATTAGGCATTAGAACAGAAGTTATTTGGGTCAACTAAACAATTACATTTGGCCATACTACGTTAAGATCTTGGTCAGTGGATTGCCACTCTCAGTGCCCAATTAAAATACAGAACGGAAATAAGAAGAGGAGAACGGCGAAACGGTAAACTCCTGCTGCCGAGAAGATGCAAAACCCTGTAGCTGGCTGCAACCCAGTTGACAGGAGAGGCAGAGGAATAAACCGAATTAAGATCTTCCTCCTCTTTGTTCTGATTAAAGGCACGGAATCAGGTAATTCACATGAACCATCTCAAGACGTATGGTCACACGGCTTCAAGAAATATACTGGGAACATGGGAGACAATCTAAAAGGTTTAAACCTGCTGACTGTAGTTATACATGGAAATCAAGTGTATACAAAACAGGAATGGAAATGGGATAAACAACAAAGAATTTGGGAACTTCAGGGAACCATAGGGGAGGAAATCAAAATAGGATGTCGAGTGACTGATGGAAATATTCAGAAGAAAGTAACCCAAATTAGTGTCTCAACCACTCCTACAGACAAACAGAAAGAAATTTGTGGTCATACAAGTAAGGTAGATTGTTGGTATAACTTTACGCTAGTACAGACTGTTACAGTAGTCTGTCTCTGGGGTCAGGGCAGTGTTGGGCTCTCATTTAAATTCCAAATAAATGCCATAGCTACCACCACCTATCCCAGCACTACTCAAACCCAAACCCAGGTCACACCAACACAAGTCACACCAACACCATTTAAACTCGAGCCACAAATCTATGAGATTGGCCCCTATATAGTGAAGAACATAGGCCAGCAACTATTGCTGTTTAATCCAGAGTGGTCTCTTAAGCGTGTAGAATTACTGATGCAAATTAATATTTCAAAGATCCAACCAGCCTGCTCACCTTTAATACAAACATCCCTTAAAGGATGGACAACCTGGTTACAAAAACAAACACCCCCCAGAGGCAGAGGCAGAGCACGAAGAGACCTAAGAGGCAGAGGCAGAGCACGAAGAGACTTAACCGGCATACTGGGAACAGGACTAGGAGTTTTAAATGGGATTGACTCAGAAATATTGGCTAACAAATTAGCCAAAGCAACTAAAGACTTGACCAAAATAAATCAACCCCTACAATCTTCCCTACTAGCACTAGGAAATAGTCAATGGCAAATCACAAAAATACTCCCGGATCTCGCAAAAAAAAAAAAACAACGATCAAGATCATGAACTAATTTTGAATGCGCTTGGTATAGCTCAGGACAATGTGTCATTAGCCTTTAGCTGCATACAAGCTCAACTATGGATGCAATCGACAGCCTCTCTAATTATAAGAGAGGGAAATGAAGGCGTTTTTCCTATCGAAATCCGAGAAGCAGTCTGGAATAATGCTACTGAAATAGAAAGAAAACTCCAATCCTGGTGGACCTTGGTAAATTTCACCTATGATCCAATAACCACTATGGCTACTGCTTTTGTACTTACTATACGTAATGCTACAGTTTATTGCATTGGGACTAAACCATGAAGGAACAGTTTTCTACCCCTCTGAACACAGGGTATGGGCTCGAATGGTAGAAGGGAAATGGCAAACAGTGAATTTAGAATCCTGCATCACACGAGAGCAACAAGGATTTATCTGTGAAAGTAATGCAATTGACGCTAAAGACATATGTCTTGATATGAATCAAGGTATTTGTCACTTCGAAATCCACCCAGACGCTACTCCAGGAACGGTACTCATATACATCGGTCAAGGTTGTGTGTGTCTAAGAACGATCTGTGCTTTTATAGTGATAGATGACAATAATATAAATATAACTGCAAAGGAACATTCTAATTTTTGTATTTGTAATTTTACTAAAATTGTAGGGTGTGATTTTTCGTATTCAGCACCAGTTGTAACGCATCAGTTAATAAAGTCCAACTATAGTTTATACCATGAACTGAAACCCACACCTATTGGAATGAACCTCACGTTAGTAAGACAATTGATAAAACATGAGGATCTAATTAAAATTTTGAAAGAACTCCAAGAGAGTGGGAAAAAGACCTTAGTCACTGTTCATCATGACACAGAAGAAATAAAAGAAGTTTTGCGAAGAGTAAAACAGGACAGTAATCATAACTGGTGGGATTCACTTTTCGGCTGGTCACCCACGGCAACTGGTATTCTGAATACGTTATGTCACCCCATAATTATTTTGTTAATCATGGTGTGTGTATGTATTATAACATCTATTATGCTACTTATTTGGAACTACAGAATACTAAAGAGGATATTAATTCTAGAGCAATTTTATTCCACCACCAGAATGTTAATGAAGAGAGAATATTAAAGAATCAGAAATAGTTTAATAAACAAAATCTTCAAAAGAAAAAGGGGGAAATTGTTAAAAGTGAAATTGTTTAATTAAACTATTAGGGTATATAAATTCAACAAAGTGTGAAGCTCTTCTTTACAAAAATACAGTATATGTAACTTTGCTGTGACAATGTAACTTCTGCAATTTGTTTTGCTTATTTCTACTCAAGATAAGCAAGTTGTGAACTTTGCTTGCCTTATATGGAGAGTGTACGTGATTATTGCTACTCAAGATAAAGAGAGCCTCTCGGCAAAATACAAGGAAAGCTTCTTAGTGGAATACAAGGTGCACATGGAAGATATGCAAGAAAAACAAGAAAAATGGACTATATAAAGGACTGCATATACGTTGAAGAGTGTGGCAGCAGTGGAGTGGAGATTTATCCCGTCACTCTGTCACCCAGCGCTGCTTTTGCTCACTTTCCACTTGCTTAATTATTAATAAAAAGGACTGATTGAAATTATTCGGCGTCCAGTCCAACGTTTATTACACTTTCCATTCCCCTGACATGGAAAACGAAAAAGAGAATACTCCTTTATAATAGGATTATTCCCTAGGTTATTTCCAAACCTTCCCAGAATTCAGTTCTTGATTCTAAGTTAAACTTATTATTTCAACTCCCAATAATTCTTAAATAAAATGTTTACAAGATGGAGTGCATACATTGTTTCTAATTACTATACAATTACCTAGTTTGAAGTTAATTACATCCTCGGTCAGGACAACCCAGTTCGCTACCACTAATTTACCTCAATTATTCAAATGGATTTAATTGATTTTTAATGCATTACTCAAATGCAAATATAGATCAAGACTGATGTTTCCCTTTTGCAAGAGAAACTCTTAGACTGCTTATGATTTGCATAACTTTGTGAAGACTTTTCTTCATTAAAAATAATGACAAAAAATTGTAAATGGATTCGCTATTAATAAAGGGCCCTTTTTTAACATTTCAGGCTCAAAGCCCAGCCTTGCAAATAGCCAAGTACTTTGGGCAAAGCTTGCTAATGGTGTCAGAGTGCCATCCTTCCTTTGCTGTTGTTTTAAACTTTTTCAATTTGTGGAAGATAATAGATTTTCCAGTGGAGACGACCTTGTACAGCAAAAACAAGCATCCTGAGCACGAGTATGGTTTACGTGGATCTTTGTGCACACCCCTTAGTCAGCCTTAGGTCAGATCGAAAACCATTCCTCAGAAATTCAGCAGCACAAAACTTTGATTTGTATCTCACCAGAGTGGAACTCAGCTCCATCAATGGCTCACATAAAACCCATTTAATTCATTCTGCTTTACTATCCCAAAACTCTCATTTGTGAGTTGAGGATAAATTACGAAGCAGACAGAGATCCTGTGATGAACAGCGCTGAAAAAGAGGCAAGTGTTAATACTGATGAATTAGCTGTGGCAACAGATCCTTGAAAACAAAAACAAAACTTAAGAAATCCAAAGTTTTCTTTAGAGACAGTATTCCATTCCCTGCATTTGCATTAGCAATTTGATAACAAGTCCAACAAACTCCCAGTTTCTTTAGAAGGAACAGAGAACACTTTGTCTCCACAGTCTATTATAATTATCACCAAACTGCACTGGAAACTTTGCAATTTTGAATTTCATAACACCCATGACTGACGTTCCTAATTAATACTATTGTTTTCCTCCTCTAGCTGAAGTTCCTGAATGCCAACCTGCATAACATACACTAAAATCAGACATTAAAGAAAATAACATGAATGTTAATCTTTAGCACAAATACGTTAACTGCCTCAGTAAAGTATACAGAAAAGGACAGCATTCCTATAAAAAAATGGAGCACTGCAGTCTGATAATCTTTATCCGCCTACGCTAATAAGATGATAATCTTTCTCCTCCTCTGCCCTTGCCTTTGAGTTTTAGTGCAGCAGTGGCTAAAGTGCACTATTACCGGCTCTCCTTGTCATCTTGCTTTGAAATTTGTAAATGAAAGAACCTTCCAAAAGAGGGGAGCAAAAACGGCCCAACGAAGCTCCAACACAAAACAGGCTGATGCAATAGTCCTCGACTCATCCACATACCAAATTTTACTTTTCCTTTTTGCCACTTTAGCGTAGACCTAAGGCGAGGAAATGTCATCAAGTTAAGCATTTGGTTTGTGTAGGTTCACTCTGGGGCACATCTCTGATGCACAGTCAAGATCCCAGATCTCCTGAGGGCCCAAAACCAGAAGCAGCACATTCAAAAGCAACACCAACAGCAAGCTGAAATCTCTCCACACCTCACTTATAAGCAAAGCTGATATTTATTTCTGCATAAGACTATAACGAAGGTATCTATTAAGAATATTAACTGCTACCGATTTCACAACCAGAGACTGCGTGGCACGGTATAAACATATTTAACTCATTAAAGACTCATTTAATTTGAGAAATGCTAAACTTAATTTCCACTGGTCATTTTGAAATAACATGGGGAGAAAATGACAGAAAGGAAGCATAAGAAGGATAATGGGAAAAACAGATTATTAGAGATGATCTGAAAAATATTTTGTTTATAAAAACTATATTGATTTGGTCTGACACACAGCCCAAAAGACATTATACTTAAGTTGAACCTAAAGCATCCTATAAACCCCTGATATCTTAGTTTACTGGATATAACACAGTCATTTTCCTGAGATTAGGCCACTGAAAACTATCTTAACGTGACGTGGCCAAGAGCAGCTGGAAATGAGCAAAAGGTAGGTTTTGATTTCTCACACAGATTTCCAAGCAGGCCACCTGCAAGCTTTAGATCCAAAAATTAGAAAACTGGTTTGGACAGATTTAAACTCAGAGAAACCAAAAACCAACATAGCAGTAACTCTACCTTATATAGTGTATTATTATATATTGATCAAAAACATTTAAAGTATAATACATCCAAATTTCTTTGACAGCCACTGTCAAAATGCAGAAACATGTAGCTGATACACTTTACCACATATATTTCTTCTGTAATTTGGACAATTCTTCAACACTAGGTCCATGGTCATAGACCACCCCTTAAAAGAAATTTGATAAAATGTTTATTCCCATCTTCTATTTGAACACACGATCTTAAGAGTTAAATAGACTTCTTGCTACAGTGAACTGGAAAAAGAGTGTAAAGCATTTAAACAGAGAGTTAGAGACTTTAGATTAAATGTTGGATGATGGAAATGTGTATGGAAATCTCAGTGTCTCCTGTTTCTAACTCTATAGACTGCTTTCAAATTTCTCACTTCTGTGAGAACCAACAAAACCAAAAATAGAATAGCATGGCTTGGAAATGGCATTCAGAAATGGATGCAACTGTTGGAGTCTGTTCTGCAGCGCTCCTCAGTGAAACTAATGTATGTATGATTGATTGCAAAATCTGTTCTTTTGTAGATTGGGCAGAATATGGTTTTGGTGTTTTTTTTTCCCTAGCCCATAAAACGTTAAAGATATCACAATGTGTTTGCATACTAAATCCCAGTAAAATGTCAGGATTTTCAATGCCCTGTATTTGTCAGCTTAAGTCAATCAGTATCCTTTGTTAAATAGTTTTGATATGCTTTTGACTTGTTTCACTTTTTCAAGTGTGTATCTAAATTAAACTGAAATTTCAAAATGGAGTAATTAAATCAGCGGGGGGAGAGAGGGGGGAGGGCAGAGTAGTGAGGGGTGCCAGTTTGAAAATACACAGAATAGAGCAGATGCTTTCACAACTTCAAAACTTTTCCTTAGAGCGTTCCAAGCTGGGAGAGTTACTACAGACCATTCTCTATTGTTTACAGTTTCAAGTTCTGTAAATTGTCATTTTTTTATAAAAAGGCTTTACAAACATTTTTAAGCAAGTCTTTCTGCTTCACTTTCAAATCACATAAGAAAGTGAAGTACCATATACTTAATGCTAATAACTGCTTTATCCATAACCTTGCAAATATCAAGCAGAGCATCCATCTATAGATTTTGTTTCGAAGGCTTTCCTTTTATCACAAGGTCAGTCCATCAGTACCACATTCAAAAACCAAAAGTCTGTGTATGTCAGAAGTCTTTTTTCTGCCTACAATGTCAACTTCATCAAAGTCTGCAAAGAGCTTGGAAGAGGCTGCAGTCCCCTGGTAGCCTTGTGTTTCGTGGTGTGCGGTTTGAGAAATGCTTTTATCAGGAATACTGTCACACAAATTTCTCCACGGACCCCATCAAGTTCTGCCCTTCAGTATCAATACATTCCGAGAACTATTGGCACTGCGTGAATATCTCTCTTGTAACGCTTTGAGGGGCTTCAGTTTGTAGCAGTTCGGATGACCTTTGTCTCAGCCTTTTCACCTCCTGACACATTTTACCCTTATGCCGCTCTATTGCTATCGCCACACGCACAGTCCCTTTCCTGCAAACCCCTCTGAAAAGCTCTGTGCGGCTGACAGCAGCCTCTCTCTTTTCTTATTCTTTTGGATGTGCTGAGGGAGATGTACCGCTATGTAGCAGAGACAGACTGTCTCTTAAGACCTCTTTGGTGACTGGATCACAACAAGAATGACAGTCGTGACACTAGAGACAGGAATGTATATTTTCACTGGGTTCTGGAGAAAATATTTATAAATTCAAAAGTATTCTCTCTTCATTTGGTTGAAAGTGAGACCAGACTCTGTGCCCCTAGGATTTATTGGCTAAAGGACTTCAAGACAGCGAAATGCCAACTTAAAAAAAGGTAATTTAAAACATAATACCAGTAATGAAACAAAACATTAACAGCTACAATAAGAAACCGTCACCATTTCAGCACCTGTTCCTTTCGCCCTTTCTGTTCTCCTCTGGCCTTCTCCTGGTTTTGTTTTCTCCTTACCTCTAATATTATTCCTTTCATTTATTCTTGGTGGGTTTTTAGCGTGGTTGATCCAAAGGTATATGAAGTACAGGCTTTTTTTACCTTTTGTAATTTGTCTTCTTTTAACAAAGTGGACTGTGACTGTACACATGGAAAATACCTACAGATTAACGTACAATGCTTTCAGCATTAGGTTGGGAAATATCCTTAGCCAACAGACGCAATACGATTACAATGTGTCCTGGGGAAAAGCTGCAAAACTAAGGGAAAGGATGTTAAGTGAAAGGATGTGAAATTCTAACCTAGACAAATGTTTTACAAGAGAAAAGAGATTCAGTAAAGTAAAGAACTGTCTGGGAATGCAGTTTTCCAGGAAAGCATTGCACTGTTAGGTGGAAATAGAGAAGAGGAATAAGAGAAGGTTGCAATCTTCAGATAAGCTCTTGTTTCTCGATATTACAGTGCCGGTTGTATAGTGAAGAGATGTTGGAGATTCACAGGCCACTGAGATTCCTTCCATGGTAAGGAAGCTGCATGGATTAGACTGGACTACAGGCAAACCTGCTCTGATTCCAAGGAGACAGCAAGCTCAGCTTTAGCCAAACACTCTCATCTCCCACCTACTGTACTTCATGCATTTGCAGATCACGATTAAAGCTGTTCCATTTCGGGATGCCCCCTGCAATTCTATTTTCACCTACCTGTGCTTCAAGGGCAGTAATACATATGATCAGCTTGGTATCTCTGCGACTGGACATTATTTCACTGTATCATCACCTTTCTAGATATACTCTGTTGATCTCAGTCTCATCTGCCCTTGATGGCAGCGTTTATATCTCAAGAAATAATTTGCGACAATTTTCAGATGCTTGCTTCATCTAATTATCTGTATTGTGTATGTAAAAAGTAATGAACCATAAGAAAAAACATATGCTAGTGCTGAACAAAACAGACTTGAATATAAGCTCACTCCACAGTCTGACAGAAAAAAAGAAAAAGAAATCAAAATACTATGAAAATTATTTAATGACAAAAAATTCTTGCAAAAATCTGAACAATAACCACAATATTGTGTAAGTATACATTACTGTATACTCCAGGACAAATACGGCTCTTGGACATAGGAGCCAGTATTTCATTTTTATTTTAGAAGCAATGTTCTTATGCAAGTGTCAGTTATGATAATACAAGCTGATGGTCAGGTCTGAACTATCATCACATTCAACAGTGGTTGCTTCAGAAGGCGCCATTGTGTGACATGACAAACACTCGCTCCTCTCATAACAACTGCACTTCAGGGAAGAATTGGGCTTTTAAGAATTATCCATGTAATATATACCTTTGAAATTATCTATTTCTAAAAAAACCTAGAGAGAAGCAATTGTGTTGATAGGGATCATTTCTCCTGTGTTCAACACTATTGAAATCTGTGCTGCCATGGGAATTATGGTTCTTCATGGCTAATCACAAGGGCAGTAATAACACAGGTCTCTCTATTCACAAGCAGAGACTGTTAATCCTGAAGCATCCAGTGGCTCGACTACCTCAAGAGCCAGAAAGAAACGCATTCAAGAATTCAATACGACAAACTGAGAGACAAATTAACTGTAGCTTCTAATTTCCACTTGGAGGGGAAAAAAAAAAAAAAAAACATACTATAGGACACCTCTAATTAAGATTCTTCCCCTAACTGAGTAAGTTCATCATCAAGTAAGTACCATCACTATTAGTAAGTACAGATCACAACCTCTATCGTCTGGTTGTAAGTGACTCACTTCAACGTGTTCCATTCTGCAAAGACTACAAGAGAAGCTTCAGCCAACAGTCTGAGCCGATGCGCTGCTATCACCCAGCACTCCAAAAGAGCACCATATTTAATTTTCACAAGCTTTTTAAATGGAATTTGAGGCATCACTACTGGAAAGTAGAGCAGGTATTTCAAGACATCCAAATGCAGGTCTGTTTCCTCTCAGGAGTTGGGTGTGAAAATTTTTCCCCTTCCTTTTCTTCACATCTTGCATATGACATCATAAAAAACATGAGAAAATGGTAGAACTGCTTTAGAATTAAAGACCAAAATTTCTGCTCTCTTGTTTATGAGTTGTCCAGTTGTGGAATCCTCAACATAAGGATATGGAACTGGTCCAGAGAAGGCCATGAAGATGATGAGAGGGCTGGAGCACTTTTGCTATGAAGACAGGCTGAGAGAGTTGGGGTTGTTCAGCCTCAAGAACAGAACGCTCTGAAGGGACCTTATAGAGACCTTCCAGTACCTGAAGGGAGTGTATAAGAAAGCTGGGGAGGGACTTTTTATAAAGGCATGTAGTGATAGGACAAGCGGGAATGGCTCTAAATTAGAGAGGGAAAGATTTTAATCAAGCCTCTTCCGCTGTTTTTTTTTCCTCTTGACTGCCAGGTCTGTACCAGGTCTGGTACAGATGTCACTTCCTGCCAGATGTTTTCATAAACCCCTCAGTCAGTATCTACCTACGGATGGAACAGCTACAGAAGTGACAGTACAACCCCAGCCTCTGGAAGTACAGGAGGTTAAATGAGATCTGTCGCTCCCTGCACATTGGTTTATCCAATGGTTATTTCTTGCAGGTGAAGATTTGATGTGCATTATTCTTTCTGCGTAAAATGAAAGAACAAGCTAAACAAGTACTTTCAAAACAGACATTGGGTGATGACATTAAAGAGGGATCTAGAACTCGACCCTGTGGCAAAGGGAGAGATCCTATAAAGAGAACGAGGGATTGTGGTCAATCCATAACAGCTCCCCTCTGCCACTCCTTGCTCCTCATACTTCTCCCTGCTCCAGTGGGGCAGGGAGATAAACCTCCTCCAGTGTGGGCCTTGCTCCACAAGGAGCTATTCCTGATCAGAGGGCCTGCTCCATCGTGGGCTCTCCAGGGGCTGCAGTTTTCTTCAACTAATACCCACCTGCTCTGGCATAGAGCCCTCCAGACTCCTCCCATGTGGACACCTCCTCCGTTAGGCTTCCCCCACGCATCAGAGCAATCTCTGCCCTGGTACCCGCAACACCTCCTGCTCTCACCTGGGTGCTCTGACACATCCCTCCCCCTCTTGATGCTGCCGCAGAGGGCTGCTGCCTTTTCTGAGTCGCGGGGTGGAGAGGGGCCAGACGGAGGTCTGGTGGCCAGTCCACATCGGCGTCCCTATCAAAGCCCACCTGTGCAGCCAGGATGAGTCGGGGAGAACCAGCCATGATGTCTCTGCCACTCGTTTGCCTATCGGGATGACTAAACTGGCGCCTGGTCATGCCCTCCCTTATACACCATAGATTTCAGAACAAAGACTCAGAGGTGATCCTCAAAACAGAAGTATTAATAAGATTTGTGAAAAGAAATCTACATATGTTGTACTTGGGTGATTTAGACTAAGAGTTTTTGTGATGGAAACATCCTTATCTATGACCCTGGATTTTCTGGATTCCTACACAGTTTGTGGGGATTAAGCAATCCATTGTGTCTCGTACCATCAGGCGCCACTGACCAAGTAAAGGAGATGGGCCGACTGGCACCTGAGATGTTATCATTCCAGAACGGACTATAAGAGAATGAGAGGCGCAAGTCTTAATCAGAGCTTCCTCTCAGCTGGTCTGAGATCCCCCAGCAATGTCAACAATCTACGAACACCGAACACCAGAGCGTTTGCAGAACATCTAAAGACTTTGTTCACCGAACTCCATACAGGTCGTATGGTCCCTCACAAATCCTTATAGGATGCTAATATTGGTTAGACTTAAGCTTAATATTCTTGACTTAGAATTGTAACATTATAGGTAATAAACTAAATGTTTAAATACATTTCTGGGCCCTACTCTGTCTCCCTTGGGGTGTGACAGTGCTCACAAGGCTCTCTCACACACATTTTCTCCCCTCACTGCCTGGGCGGGGTTTTGCCCACTCCTAAAGTAAGGAACAGTCTGTGCCTGGTACGGCGCAGCCTGACCTCTCCTCAGCTCTCCTGCTATTAGACCTTTACCACGGGCACCCAACTACAGAGCAACTCATCCTGCAAGGCTGCTTCTTTAATTAAATTGTGTGCTCAGTCACAATGATAGTATGAACCATCCCCAGAAATAAGACTTTTACTCTTTTCCTTGGAGGTTTTAGGGAAAGTAGTGTATCTGGAATGAAATAAAAAATGAGAGCGGAACACAGAATTCACAATATTCTATGGTGCAATATCATATTGTGCTTAGGTTTGGATCTTGCTCCATTTTAACCTGCCATCAGTCCTTAAAACTTCTACGCTAGTGTAAGACACTGACACCAACGAGCCTTGTATGGTTACAATAACAGCCTTAAGAAAGGAATGACATTTAAAGCATTACCTTTCTCAGCACCTGAAAATAAAGAGATAATTAAAGCTGACTTTCGTCAATGCTTTCTACCCTCCTAATGAAGTCTAATGAATTCAGCATTGAAAATTTAACAACAGGTGCCTTTACATGAGGAGGCCAGGCTGCACAGGCACAAAGCACACCTGCAAGTGTTTTCCTCCAAAAAGCTAAAAAAAAAAGCCTCAAAATTATACCCTGCAGCAGCAGCTGCCTCACTAAATAAATAAATAAATGGTACTGTCTAAGGCTGATAACTTGCCCAGACCCTGGTCTTGACCCCAGTGCTGGAGTGTCCACATCTACCACAAGTATAGATTTATTTTCATAATGCACACATGGTTCCCAGTTTGGGGGTTCAACTCGGACTGCTTGATGCAGGTTGTTAGGATTGTTTTTATCCCTTTGCCTGAGTGTTCGCAAGAAAACCTTTATAGGAGAGATTCCCAGCAGGTGTTCTGTTGAGGAATATGATGCTCTTCCCAAATCAGCAAGCACACGGTCCGGTCCAAGAGGTCATGTAACTCTCTCAGTATCTTACAAAGTCTGAGAAAGAATCAGAAACTGTGCTGCATCTCAGGCCAGTCCTTAACCCATGAGATCACCAACTCAGCAATGAAGAAGGGAAAGATTTATGTGATCCTACAAATTTAGAACAGGGGCTCAGTGAGTGCTTCACCAGCTGCTGGTGCTCATCCCTTTTTTACTTGAATTCAAGGCATCCTCAGTGTCCAAGGGCTGCTCTTCTCATCTCTTAAGTCTTTTATCTTAGGGAAGGTAAATTCCTCAGCATTTGCTGAGGGGAGACCTTATTACTCTCTACAACTACCTGAAAGGAGGTTGTGGAGAGGAGGGAGCTGGGCTCTTCTCCCAAGTGACAGGGGACAGGACAAGGGGGAATGGCCTCAAGCTCTGCCAGGGGAGGTTCAGGTTGGATATCAGAAAAAAATTCTTCACAGTAAGAGTCATTGGGTACTGGAACAGCTGCCCAGGGAGGGGGTCGAGTCGCCTTCCCTGGAGGTGTTTAAGGAACGGGTGGATGAAGTGCTGAGGGACATGGTTTAGGGAGTGTTAGGAATGGTTGGACTCGATGATCCAATGGGTCCTTTCCAACCTTGTGATTCTGTGATTCTGTGATTCTGTGAATGAGAACTCAGAGAAACAGCTGTTAAAAACTGGCACCAACACTCAAAACTATTCTGTTACTCCTAACAGCAACACAAGGGAGTGTCTCTTTAATATCTCCTGAGGAACGTCTGGGGTAAAAACCAAACATAGCTAGTATCACTTCTAGTTAGGAAAATAGTTATGCTCCTGCCTTCTGGTCCCTGACTCTGGGCATAAGATCCCTCATAGCTACAGCCTTCTCAAAGGACAACTAAAGACACTCAAACACAAAAGCTGAGCAACTTAAGAGATCTTTTTGATTATTTAAGTTATCCTACAGGCTCTGCTTCCAGATCATCTACCTTTCATACTTTCTTTGTCTCCATGAAAGCTATACGCTCTCCTGCTTCAAACTCATGATGCAAGGAAGAAAACTCCTTACAGAAATGTGTTCCCCAGGCTCCTGTGTGTATCAGTCTTTTCACGTAGCCCCTTGTGATTTATGGTTATCCCCAAGTGGTCCAGCTATTCACCTACCATATTCCCACATGAGCACTTCACTCAGAAGACATCCAGAAGTGTCTTAATCTGAAACTTCCCAATTCTTTTCCTTAGAGCACTCAATAAATTACCTGCCCAACCACGTCAGGCTTCTCTTAATCTGCAGGGGTAAATACATATTTATCAAAGGTGGTCAAGATATAGAAATCAATAGTTAGAATCTCAGTTTAGCAATCGTTATCACTAACCATCATTGCTTATTTTCATATGCTTGAAGAGTAAATATCTACAAAGTGAATTACACCATCTAAGACTTAATATGTGATCTAATAAGCCATATTAATTAGCTAAAATATATAAAATACCTTCTCTGATTTAACACATATGCTTTAAATCATGGACAATATTTTGTAAAAGGATTTGAGTGCTGATTGCTTTAATCATAAATGACACCCACATAGAACTAAGACATTAAACACAGCTAACTTTCCTAAGGAGAAATACATCCATAATACCCAAAAGACAGACACCTCCCTTCCCCACGCTCCTGATGAGAAGACTCTTACTCAGGCTACATAAACACCAGAAGCAGCATTAGCATTACGGTCATTGCTCAGATGCGGCACATCCCACTTACAGCGTCGGTTCTGGAAGGTGTAATGGCTGAGTATGATTAATCAGAGCCTATTTGTTGCAGGAGGGTAATGGAAGGAACGGTACTAAGCATTTTTCAAAGATGAATAATAACCCAGGTATCTGGCACCTGCACGTGAAGTGAAGCATTACAAACAAATGAGGAGTAATAGAGCTTGCTGGGCATAAAATGTTATTGTTTTATTAAAAAAGTGCAGAATAAGCAAACTAGAAGTAATCACCCCGAGCACTTCTACCAACTAAATAACCTTTAAATTTTCTGAGGTACTACAAAATAACATGATTGATTAGCAGCTACGTGAGTCCACAAAGGGGAATGGGGCTTCTACACTTTGAATTGATCCTTAAATTTTAGTCCTACCTTAGTTCCGTTACCGTTCAAATACTAAAACATTCAGTTAACCATTTTAATGGTCCAGATCTTGCTATTGTGTTTCCTGGGCTTTTAAAGTGCTTGGACAAATATTATTCAGGCTTTAGACATTTGCCAAATTAATATCAGGAGACCACCAGGCATTTTAAAGGGAAATGCCAATTGTTTCCTTATATTGCACATTATTTAATATACTTTGCTAGCAATCAATCTCACTAACAGCCCCCCTGCTTGGGATTTAGAACAAAGAGCCAAAAAAGAACTTGTAAAGGAAATCAAGGCTGATATATCTGCAGATGGCAGGTCTGGATCTGTACAATATCCTGTATAGAAAAGGTAGCAGATACTGGATTTGCTGTGTACAATGTTGCCAATTTGCTGATAGTTTATTTCCACAGAGCTGGAAATCGTATTTTCCCATACAACTTTATTAATGCTACCCTAGAAATCAAAACTGAACTTGGATTCATCATTACGAATTTATCACCTTTGGCAGACAACTATTGCTGGTTTCGTATTTTCCAGTTTATTTGGGGGGTTTTTTGTTTGTTTGTTCAGTTAGTATTTTTTCATCTGCTTTAGCTTCTTTCTAAAGACTACTACTTGTACCTATTTTGTCTTTCCATAAACATCCTTAGCTCAAAGTATTTCTTCTGCTGTGTCCTTATATATGGAAAGACTTTAGCATCTCTATGGCTGAAAACACTCTCAATTTACACTAAGAACAAAGAGGAAATTTAGTGGCCACTGATTCCTGCCACCACATAGTAAATTCCACTTTAAAAGGAGAAAGAATTCACACTGTAAAAAAAGGATGACTAACAAAATATTTACAGTTTCCAACTATAGCACCTTAAGTTAAATCCAAAGATCTGGATTTTTTTCTGGACTTGTATCCCATACGTGGACTTAAAAGAGACACGCAGAGTAGAGAGACCAATAGTTGCCCATCTTCAGAACGCTAAAAGTTCAGAAAGTCAAAAACATTCTTGGGAGACGGCTGCAATCAAATCTTTTCCCCTTTCACAAATCACATACTGTAGGGAAAGAAGCAAAGCAAAAAAAAAAAAACCAACCTAATCTTACTTTTTTGCTATGAGAAAGTTACGAGAACAACAGTATTAACACATCTAAAGCACAATAAAATATGGAAAATGCAAGGCAAGTGTACACTGAGAGCATAACAGCAAATGTTTATGGTGTAAAACTGACGGGTATGAAAATCTTTGCTATCTTATTGCTTCTGAAATCAAAATGTATTTTTAAAGGCTTTTTAAAAAACAATACAGTACCATTCTGCTCTGAAAGAAGTTCGATATTTAGTAGGCTGACTGACAGTAGGGGAGGAATTTGCATTTGGCATACTTGAAATGTTCAAACTGAAAGGAGTGAAAGCCTTTGTTTTGAAACACAAAAATATCACACTGT
This sequence comes from Cuculus canorus, assembly GCF_017976375.1. Classification (NCBI taxonomy): domain Eukaryota; kingdom Metazoa; phylum Chordata; class Aves; order Cuculiformes; family Cuculidae; genus Cuculus; species Cuculus canorus. The sequence goes on along the minus strand of NC_071415.1, from coordinate 4,133,153 downwards.
GGAAAAAGAGAGAGAAAGAGACAGTGAAAACAACTGAATGATGGATTGAGAGATAAACATTGCACATTATTGTTTATTCAAGCAGCTAGCAGCACTAAATAAGGTTTTCCTAATATCATTACTGTGGTGATTAACATCCTTTTTCACACTTAAAAATCATTCCTGAAACTCAAAAGTGAATTGATTTCTCTCCACTATAATTAATTACTCCACATTTAATTGCAGAAAGCTGCTTTTTTTTTTTTTTTCCCAACTCTACGCTTGCAAAATAGTGGCTTAATTCTACTCCCTTTCAGCCCTGTTCTACGTGGGACCAGCGAGCGCCGGGGTGTCAGGATGATGAAGTACCTGCTCTTAGCCTTCTCTCTCTATCAAGCAAGCAACTCCGATCTACCATACTACATCTCTGCCTCGGGAGAAGGAAAACAACTAGTTTTGAGTTTTAAATAAGGAACTAGAGAACAAAAGACAGGGTTGTAAAAAATATTTACTGTGGTTTAACAAGCACAGCCGAGTGTTCTGCTGGTTGTAATGAAAACGGTGTCTGGAGAGTTTCTGTGTGGTTATAAGATAGCAGGGGTCATCTGGGCTGCAGCCCATCAAATCAGTGCTTGAGAGAAAATTCCTATAAGAAGAAACTGAGAAAAACGGAGACTAAAGATTGCTGAGGAGACATCAAGAATACTGTATTTTGCTTCCAGATGATTTTTCTGGTTTTGTCAAGCTGTTCCTTGACAGGGAGAGAAAAGCAAAATGGTGCCGGTTCCTACTTAGCAGCTACAAGTGTTTCTTGGTATGAGTTTGCAAATAGTGGAACCGACTGAATCTTGCCATTCTGGTATTTTCTTTTATTGTTTTGATACACTGCACTTTTAATCAGCAATAGCGGTATGACCTGTAGCACTACTTTTATCGTATGTACAGAAACAACAGAGATAAAGTACATGTAATGCAGCGAAAAAGACATCAAGTAGCTCATAGCTACTGTAACCAAACAATGTTTGGACATTATTTAGTCAGAACTGAATCAGCTTGGAATATTTCTGTATTTCCTCTGGCAACCTGGCACTTATCAAAATGGATAATATAAATTTAGATTTTGTTAATAAGGGAATACACCTCTCCATATCGCTGGTGGAACCAGTGCCTTCTTCTGAGCCAGTAAGTATTCATTTACCACAACTTCAAAAAGAATCAAGCACAGTATCACCATTGCATCACATGAAATCAGCTTTTTCAAGTCTCTGACTTCCTTCATTAACTTTGTTTTTTACTGCAAAATATATACCATAGAGGCTAAAGCTCATATTAACACACTGCTGAAATGCTTTCTGTTCCAGGAGAGCAATGTTTAAAGAACACAGAATTGGCTTTAAGATCCCAGCACACATCCATATCCACACGCGCAAGACAACAATATGAAATTAGTTTATATATGTACACATATGTGCATGTAGACTTATTCCAGAAATAACAACTTTGTGCTGACAAGATACTGAAAAAGCCCTTGGAGCACAGAGTACCGAACTGGCTACTTTTTATTATTTACCTTTCTAGCTCACTTTACTTGAACATCCCATACTACAAAGAGCAGGCAACACTGAGGAAAGAGTAATATAGGTTTTAATAGGCAGCTCCACTTAAAATGCACAGTCTGGGGGAATGGACTTGTTGAGGTGAAAGATATTTCTTAACATCAACTTTACTGCATGTTTTAGCTCCAACAGTCAGCACAAGGTAGAACACTCACTCACAAGTACTTGTGGTTTATCAGCTTCCAATAGTCAGGCACAAACCTCACATCTCGTGTGATGGAATACGTTCAAGGCTTTGAAACGATCTCCAGTGACACATCTCAAAATTTTTCATAGATGTTAAAACTAGTTTGAAAGTCATATATGTAAAGATTAAAGACTGCCTTTAGCTCATCTCTGTTTCCTGAGCTCTAGGGTCCACATATTAAGTGTTCAAAAACTGGTAGGACTAGAAAGTGCCTACATAAAGGTGGTTATAAAAGCAAAGTATGACATGATTCAAGGAAATATGGTTGTGCATAAAAGGCTCAGCTGCTTAAGATTTGCAAAGAATAGCAAACAGTTTTCACAACTATTAGGAGGGCATTATAAGCTGTATGAGCGAGACTGTGGCTGCAGGTTGGGAGAAGCGCCTCTTGTGTTCAACACTTCTGAAACCACTCCTGTGTTTTAGGCAGCCTCAAACTAGGAAAGATAGACATGGGTCTAGGCAGGCAAGACCAGCATGGCCCATGAAGGTGGGCAGGGACTGCACTACTGAGAATGAAGGAATAACAGAGAAACAGGTTTGTTCAGCCTTGAGAAAAGATACCTCCCAGGAGAAGCAGCTCCCTTCAGCTCCATGGAAGAGAGATAGGCTCTTCTCAAGGGGTACAGTGACACGAGACAACAGACAGCCGGGAATACAGTAACTTCCAACTAGATTGAAGGACGACAAGTTTAATCAGGAAGATGGTCAAACACTGGAAGCATAGGCTAGAGAGGCCACAGGGTACCCATCCTTGGGAGTATTTAAAACCAAGCACCTATGGAACTCAGGAAATTAAGAGAAGAATGAATAAGCAAGAGAAAAATGATCCTTAAAACGAATATCTGTGTATCCTGAAAATAGTCTAATTCTTCTAGTCTCTTATTTCAGTCAACAATCAAACCCCAGTTGTGCCAAACCCCAAAATCAAGATAACTTCATCACCCTGAAGTACTTACAAGATGAAGGAATAATGGCAAACTGATGATAAAATAAAGTATAATTTAATAATGAAACTGCTCTGAACAGAAATATAGGCAGTAGTAACATCGCAGCAGTAGTATCACATCACGAGTAACATCACATCCTACGCAACATAATTAATTCATCATGTTATCCAAAAATTCAGCAATCATTTCAATATGTCGAAGTACCTTCAAAGAACAAAGCCTTTGTGTAAGAAGAACATGCTTTCCGAATCAAACATCAGTGATGACTGAAGACAAAAGCTAAAGGTGCACTGGTTAAAGAACCTCATCACGGCCTCATATTATCATAATAAGGCTGTCAATGGATGTTAATTAAAGGCATAATTGTCCTCACTGAAAACTGTTTAGTTTCTGCCGTCCAGGATTCTCTTTCTCCCGCATGTCCCCTCTTTGTATTAAAAAAACCCCTCTGTAATTATAAATGCTTTTAGTCAAGCAAACTTTTTCCCCTACTCTGTAGCTGCATATTTTAATATTGCAATGGATTAGAAATCATAGTTTTCTAAAAGGCAAAAAAAAAAGTGTCCTAAGAACTACTTCCTCTTCTGAAGTGCTAATTTACTTTAGCTAAAGAGCATTCATGTCATATGTCAATTTATTCTAAAGGAAAAAACCAAATGAAGCCAAAGAAAACAAACTATGCACATACTTGGACTACAATAATAGGAAATTATACCTTTTGAAAAGCTTTGATTGTTTCCTTAGAATGAACTTTTGCCTTTTTGAATTGCTAATTCAGTTAATGGGTTCATTTTGCTCTGAAATTTGCATCATGGAAATTACCAGCCTTGCGAGGTCCTCCATGTACAAAACAGTTTGCATATTTTGTTACAAAGGTTGTGTTAAACACTGGGAAATAGTAGGATGTCTTGAAAAGGTAAAAATGTAAGAAGCTACATTAGGGTCAGTACTTGTTAGCACTTTCAAAGGAAAACATGAAGAATCTTATTTATTTTACTTCAGTTTAATTGATGCAAAACCAAAACTCCACCTAAAATAAGCCTGTGATGAAGGTTCTTTGTCCTTCAGATTAGCCAGAAGAGCCAGCTAGGCTTGCAGAGCTGGAACTTGGGCCACACCATGGTTCGACTCCAGATTTCCAGATTCCCATTGTGCTATTTCCAGTGATAGGCGGGATACGCGAGTACATACAGTAAAAGTAAAAAGCCTCATCTTAAATCTACAGAAGTTAATATTTGTTTTCAGCTGTTTGCAGACACTGCTCTCTATTAAAAGGCAGTGCTCAGTAGCTGTGCGACAGAGAATATAGAGGAAACGACGCTACAAAATCATGCACAGCACAGACTACATCTTCATTCTTCATTTGTTCTCCATCAAAAAAAACGCATCTTGACTCAGATTTGAGGCTTTTGTCTCTCAGAGAAACGCTAATGAACACAAGAGCAGCTACCTACTGTAAGAATTCCTAAAAACTAACATGCTTTGGAATTAAACAATAAAAATAAATACAAAATTACAATAACTTACCTCTGCTTCCAAATAAGCCAATGGCACAAGTGTACCCAGTCTCAGGATTTGGACCCATGGATTTCATGCAGTATAACATAAATCAAGCCTTGCTGAAGACAGGCAGTGAAAGTAAAATATTCGCCTAGCCTTCATGTTTCTCAAAGCCATGTGATGATTAAGACGCCTGAGATTTTCTTCTAACATCTACTGCTGAGGGGCAAGATAGCCTTATACCATCACCAGAACTAAGCACACACCAGACTACAGCATCTTTATTCAACTACAGAGGACTGTAGAAAGCAGTAAAGAATCCTTTTGGATTAGCAAATCACGATGCTGTACTTCACTTTTGAAAAAGATTAGTGTATAACATTTTCTCTAGGAAAGACAGAACAATCCAAACGGGCAGATGCGATTGGAATATATACTCACACAGCTCAAAAGTCCTTTGAAGGCTCAGTGTTATCGAGGCCACAAACAGGCAAAGTCTAATTCAGAATATCTGTGTCTTTTATTAATTTAAGCCTAGGGTAATGATCTCAACTGGTAATGAGGCTTTACTGCATCAAAGCTTGAACAGAAGATTAACAAGCTTCTTTTTTCTTCTTCCTACTGGCCACCATTCCTACACAAAAAGCCTTCCAAGCCTGTTGCGTGACAAGGCTGGAGAAACAGCAGCATGCTGTAGTATGGTGGGGAGAACCTCTTCAAGCAGCACATCTAAACAGAGTAGCTGGTATGATCTGCAAAGCAGCTGAGACAAATTGGGACTTCAGAGTTCACCAGTACTTTATGGACCATAGTTGTAAAAGCTCTGAAGTAATTTAAGCTCCAGCAGCACTCAGGATACTGAGCCATAAACTACAAATATTCTAGAAAATGTTCTTTAAGAAGCAAATAAATCAAAATTTCTTTAAACTCCTTAAAAATCACTATGTAACAATACCTACTGAAGAGGAAATTTTAATCCAAACAACTAATGGCTTACACGTTTCAGTGTGAAATATAATTTTTGAAGTGCTTAGCTTCAGAAAGCAACTGTCTGTACTGTTAATGGAGTTATCGAATGTAATATATAGGCATGAAGAATTACACAGTGCGGGAAGACTACAGTGTTCCAAGTTGCAATTGTCATATCCTAACTTCACAGATATATTTATAATAGAGCAAAGCTTTCAAAATGATTACCTGTAGTTCTTGCTGTGAAAATGGTACTTTATGAAAGCAAAAATAAAAAGACCAACCTGAGTAGACTACTGTATATACTATTACCAACTCTGAAGTCTGAACTTATCCGCCTGTTCACTTCCAAGCATTAAAACAAATCATAGAATCGCTGAATGGTTGGAAGGGACCTTAAAGATCATGTAATTCCAACCCCTCTGCAATAAGCAGGAACATCCCCCACTGGATCAGGTTGCTCAAAGCCCCATCCAACCTGGATGTTGATGCAAACATCCATCAGCACGACTGTAGCGCTGCAGACCCATTCACACACACAGGACTCCAATCTCAGACATTGTCGATGGATGTTTGCATCAACATTTTCATTTCAATACCACATTCCAAATGCTTGCTGTTCTACACTATTGCTTTTATTCTCTTTTTAAAATAAGTCAATCTTTTGATAGTATGATTTCACATACTTCAGATAGGAAACGCCACAAAACTAAACTTCCCCGAACACCTTTCATACCCTAGCTCTAAATTTTCAATCGCCCTTTAGTACTCTGCTATAAGACTGGTTCAGCCATCATTACTGTATGTCATTGTGCTTCGTACACCCACAGAGTGCTATCATGGTATCATCAATGCAGTCTTGTTACAGAGTAGTTTCAATGAGTCAATACACACCAGCAATTTGAAAGAGCACGGACTCACAGCCTGAGCACGGCAAACTTTTATTGCAGTATCTTTAATGATTTATTGGAACACAAATGTGATAAACGGTATCCACGCTTCATAAAAAGCATCGAGGTACTCTTCTATAATCATAGGTACATACAAAAGACCTCCAAAGGCTTTCAAAACAGAAGGTCTTTGAGAAGAAAGACTCTCAGCCAAAGGTTAGCTATGTGCACAACATGCACAGGTAATGTTTGTGGCTCTTGGACTCAACCCTAAACCTTCGAAGGTTGTGTCCTAAAAGCTCTTTAAAAAGATAATCATGACCTGCATATAGTTTTTCTGTCTTATGAAAGAGCACCATCACATGCAGAGAAGAGGTTCTTGAATTTTTTAGGCATGATATAAGGAAGAATTTCTTCACCATGAGAGCGGTGAGGCACTGGAACAGGTTGCCCAGGGAAGCTGTGGCTGCCCCATCCCTGGAGGTGTTCAAGGCCAGGTTGGATGGGGCCATGGGCAGCCTGATCTAGTTGGATGTCACTGTCCACTGGGGGGTAGAACTGGGTGATCTTTAAGGTCCCTTCCAACCCAAACTGCTCCATAATTCTATGATTTCAGTGTTTTGTTAGGCCAAAAAAAGAATATATTCCTCCTTCCTTGTTACACTTCTGTGATTTCTGAATCGTAAGGCAGTATGATTGGCTGTCCTGATGGCATCCAGCATTAGGAGATTAACCAACACACAGAAATAAAGGCTCTATAAAATCATCAGGTGTAATTTCTAGCAAATCAAGAGACAAGTCTTCAATCCTTCATACCCATTGATTCTCCCTTGAACTGGTATTTCTAAACAAAACAAGCCAAGAGAAATAGCACTGAAAAATCACGACAAGCACAAAGCTGCTCGGACAAGACTGAAAGGACTACAGAATAAGTAGAAAAGGGCAAAAGAAAAGTAGAAGAATGAGATGTGGACGAGCATACTTCCCTGTCCTTATTAGTCCTGCAGCAATTTTTCAAAATGCTGTTGACACCATACGAGTCCCTGGGGAGACCACGTTAACTAAAGAGAGAGCGGCTTCATTTATCAACAGCGGGACTGCAAATTTCCCTGCAGAAATTATGCCAACCTGCTAATACAGCTAATCAGGAATTGGGAAAATCAAGTCACACTATAAGAACTCAAGGTCAAATTGCAGGATTTTACTATAATGACTGGGAGTTTCAGAATTGTTCAATTCTGGAGAGTATGTTCTACAAAACTACAACACAGTCTAGCATGGGGTTGAGTAGGCAAAACATACTCTGACAGCATGGACTAAGTGAACGGTTTGAGAAACAGGAGCTCCCTTGTCCAATCCTGAAAAAAAACCCAGAAGCTTATAAGGTTTTGTCCGCAAAGATTGCGTGATAACACAGGGATCCTCTGTTACAGCTGAAGCGGGGAGCGATGTTAAAATATTACATTTTCACACATAACTTGAACTTCAGGTAACCTGCTTCTCTTAAAATGTACAGTTCCCCAGACAATTCAGTAATTAAAAAATCCTACCAAGGTCTGGTTGGCATCCCTTCTGCAGTGAGTTTTGTCTTACAATACACACAAAACTGGTTATAGAATACTTAACCTTATTCTTTATATTGGCCAGCTTTCTAAACAAAGGTAATAATTTAATTCCACTCTCCTCTCCCACTCTGAACAACTTCCCAGAGGGACCTGTGGTGGTTCTAGCAAATGCTATCTTTAGCGCTCGTGTACTGCAGAGTAGCTTACCATCTGCTCCATAGTGTGATGGGTTAGTCAAAACATCACAGAGAAAGCAGATTCACTGTGAGATTAGTCATGCACTAGCTCAGAAACTGCTAATAACACACAGATTATACGAGGATTTGCAGAAAATACTGATACTGTATTCTGATTAGCAAGCAGAACTTAAGTCTGTTGGGTGCAGGTCCAGAGCTCCTGCTAGGAGAGCAAACACCTACGCATTAACACATTATATGGATAAATCCAGAGCGCTGGGACCAGCACGTTAAAAGCACAGCACAAGAGCTCTCCCTCAGCAGATTTTCTTGTTTGTTTGGCCTCAAGGGTCTTTATACCTTCTACTATGAAAAATCAAATATGACTTCCAACTAACTTATAAATCGGAAAAAAACAAGCATGGAAAGCTCCCTTACACTGTTTAATGAACTACGTCGTGAATTACTCATCTGTTTTGTTCTGTTCAAAAAGCACTTCCTAACACAGTCCTTCAAGGAAAGAAGTAACATTTAGAAAGGCAGAACCCTGGCTAGGAAAAAAGTCACAGGCACACTTTAACAAAGACCATGAACCTAAAGCAAGGTGGACACATCTTAGGTATCTGCTAAGTCTTCATGGAGATAAAATGTTGGAATAATAGCCTTTTTCATCAATAGAAAACCATTATTCATATATATCAATGTTAGCGAAGAGAAAAGTAATGCCATTTTCCTGTGTACCAATGGCTTGAATAGACAGAATACCAAGATATAAACACACCTGAGATTTGACAGTCACTCAGTGGTGGTTTTGTCATGGAGAATACTTTCGGGTTTTGTAACCCACTGCCATCACCTAAGGGGCTACCTCGTTCACAGGTGCAGACAGACCACAATCATAAATCTATAAGATTTCATAATACATAAGGATATAGAGATTTTTTATACTCTAAATTTCTCTACTTCATTACAGATTACCAGAAATACAACAAAAATCACCAATCACAGCTACTTTTTGCAATTACCAATCACTTCAATGTGAGCCATGACAGTTCCTTGAACAGTTTTAATCACAACTTTGAAACGGTCAATAACAATTCAGTGCAATATCTTCAGAAAACAAAAGCCAAAGCCACTGGCTGCACTTGCAGAAAACACAACTGCATAGCTCAAATAAATTACTTTTTTTAATAGTATTTTCCCTAAAGTGCATAAAAGCTGCCTTATTTATATATAGCACTAAAAAAGCCACTGGCTACATTCCAGTAAACATGCCCGGCTTCCACGTAAGTTTTTAATCATAGAATATACAATAATGGTATGTGACAATGGTTCTATCCATTGTTTTCAACTGAATAAAGGTACCCTTTGCTGAGAGAGAGCTATGCCAGCGTAGGGCCAAATGAATTCACAAAGACATATCAAGGACTCAGGAAAACAGATAACAAGACTACTAAATTTAACATTAATAGCAAGCGCACGGCGTAATCTTAAAATATTTTCAAGTATTAAGGACATAGAACTGAAAAGCATCAAATGTGTCTTTCATGAATACTTCATATAAATTAGCACCGTCTGTTGTCCTTTTTCACTGAAATCACACACCAAATGGTAATTTCACACATACACACAGGCAGGTAAACAAAAACATGGCTCTGACTCTTCATAATATATTTGAATTTTTACTCCCAACAATTAAGATCCACTCCAAGGCAGACAGAAAGAAATTTCACCCTCTTGAGTAAGATACCAATACTACTGGAGCTACTAAGCTCCTGTCGTTGACCTTGGACTGTAACAAACAGAGGTCCTGTAGCTCAGCAGAAAACATATCTAGCAGCTCTTTTGAAAAGAGGCTAGAGTGGCATCATTAAACTTTTTCTGTGCCTACAGAAATTCTATCATTTAAGTGCTACATTATGGTATTGTAATGTTTGTGTCACCTATCAATGGGTGAAGGCTCACAGCGCAATCTCTCACCGCTGAAACACCTTACCAGGCTGCAAACCCCAAGTCGTCTGCAGCTATCTAACAGCCTGGGGTGGAAGTACTTTCTAGAAGGACCAGGATGTCCTTTGTTAGGTGATCTACAAGAAGAAAAGCAAAACCACTCACTTGAACTCCGATATTAGGAAAAATAATCTCACCATCTTGCTATCTAGCAAGTTCATTTTTGTCCATAATTTGACAGAACAAAATCATACTCCAAAAAATACAGATGGAAAAGGGGTCTTGTGACCTTCTGCATTTAATTACAGCACTCTAAATGGTGTATTTCTGCAGAGTTTGATTTTAAACAGCGGGACCTTTTTGGCCAGAAATCAGGAAATATTTACTTGAAAACGTTTGCTTTTTCGGTAGTAGCTTTCAAGACTGTCAAAGACTCCCCTCCTTAATTAGGGTAAGTTACTATAATTGTACTGGTAAATAACGAGATTATTTTTAATACAAAAACACCAATTGTAATTTCTGTATGAAAAAAAAAAACCAAAACATAAAACCAGTATAATTTGACTAAAAGAGGAAAGACTTGTTTTGCAAGATAATGTGACTTTAACTGAAGTTAATTAACTTTTACACCTGCACTCAACCAGTGAGCCGATGGGTAAGATTAGCCACAGTACATGATGCTAACAGGAGTTCAATTCAATATTTATTATCCCAGTATTCTGTAGGAATTAATTCATTTAACGAGCAAACAGGCATTATGAATATTAGAACACATTTTCAACATCACAGATATTTCTGTCACTGGAGAAACCAGACAAGATCTTCAATTGTGACACAATACATTGTCATTTATTTGTTTTTCTTATGTATTGTCTTCTGCTCTGATGCCTTTTATCTCAAAACTTCCATCTCACTGATTCAGACCTAAACCACTGCTCACTTTGGAGGCTGGTTTCATTCCATGTCAGCTCATTTTAACAGGACACATTATTTCTCAAAGTGGGCAATTCTGCTTCTGTTTTTTAGTCTAATTTCACTGGCATACAAAACCAGTTTTGAAAATCCTTTGTTAATAATTGTTTCTTTAGTTGTATTTTATTTTAAAAATATTCACTTTGGGTTTAGATCTATTCCCCATTTGTAAAGAATGAATCTTGCAGCAATAAAAGACTCATGATTCCATTTAGAAAAAACGTTTAAAAAATGGTATTTTACAATATCTCTGAGAAAGCTTAAAAGAACAACACCATTCATAGTCGCTATTCGGGTGTTTATGGATCAGATTCCAGTCTTAAGTCCTAGTTCCTTCTATTCATTTCAGTGACTCACAGTTTGTTGCTACACTCATGAAGCATTTTCTAATGAAGACTGAATAACAAACACCCACACTCCGGCACATCCGTTTCAGGCCTCGCAGTTTTACTTTTCTCTTTACTGGTACTTTCACACATTTGTTTATCATATTTCAGATGCTTGAGGCCTTGATAACATCATTATAGAAATGTTTAATCAAACCCACAGTTTACTCTGACAATATCTGGCATTACTAACAGCTATAACTCACTATAAACATTAAACTGGCAAGATTACTTGTATGAGATTTTTCAGCAGCTTTCAAATAATCAAGTTGTGTGCCATGAAACAGATATTCAGGCACATACTGCGATTCTGAATTACTCACTACTGTGACTTTTTATATACAAATAAGAAGAATCAGCAGATTTCATCCAACGTTTTATATAAATTTAAAATAAAACAGTAGCAACTCAGAAAACTCACATATTCTCAAAGCAGGCAGCACCCCATTCAACTGTATCATCAAAAGGCAGAACTCAAGATGCTGTATGTGCCAAAGATGTGCAGGTTCAAAAGCTATTTAGAGAAATTCTTAGGAAATATGTTTCGTACAGGCTATTAAAGGCAAAAATGTAGAGTTCCCTAACAAGCCATTATATCCAACTCATAAGCTGGAGAAATTTAGGATCGTATTAAAGATTATTGTACAACTGCTTGTTCTTGTAGTTTTATAATACCTGTTATTGGCCATGTTAGAATAAAACATCACGCATGATAGTCTCACAAAGTATAACCATTGTCATGCTCTTAACACCACTTTATATCTTACTTAGGCAGGAAATTACTAGTAGTTTTCTTAGGATGTAAATTGGAAAACGCTGATGAGCAACATGCAGAATTTACAATTGCTTCAATTACTCTCATAAACCCTTTTTTAAAACTATCAATACTACAAGATTGCTTTGGGAGCTTATTTCTTTCCGCCTTCTTTTTAATAGCATTCTGCATTAAATGGATATTTAGCTATTTCCTCAGAAGCAAATCTATCTCGTAACATATATGCGTCCTTCATTGCTCCCGTGGAACTACATGAAACACTGGAAGAATGAGAGGATCAATACCTTTAAAAGAAATCAAAAAAAGCAATTGTCTTCCCCTACAAAGAATAAAATCAACAAAGTTCATTGCCAGTCATTGGTCTTTAACCTAGATACATTCAGACTGCCAAGATCGCCAAATAGGGCAACTGCAAATTAAACTGATTTAATTTTTGCACAAAATTGGTATTTGTCATACTCATTTCCATGCAAAACATAAAATATGTGTCTATTCAAACAGGTACAGCACAAATCCTTACCCTGGCTCCAAGATTACTTCTGAAAATGCTAGCCTATCATGAAACACTTTGATCTTTCTCAACCAGACTGTTCAAATGCTTCAGGATAAGAATATCTTCAAGTGTGCTGTGATACGAGGGCTTTTATGAAATCACCTTGGTTTTCTCACCTTTTGTAAACAGCCACTCTTTGAGAAACTCAGTCAGTCTGAGAACATTCTGTTTTCTGTTAAGTAAATCAGCAGATGGCCATTTCACTTCCACAGAGAGGCACCTGACACGTTCTGCACTTTGTTGACTTGAACTCTTGATGTCAAAATTGTATCCCAATGTAAAGTCTGACTTTACTTCTGTGTTTGCCTTAAACACTTTGCCTGAAGGCTGGCCATCTGTGCCCTTGTTCCGTGGTGCTGGCAATGATTAGCTCCCGAAGACTGATCTTGGGATACCACCTGAGGACCAGGTCTGTGGCACTGAGTTCAATGGGAAGGGACGTGTAGGAGGTGAGCCCCGTTCCTTCTCACCTGGCCGAGCTCACAGTCCTGAGCCAGCTGCTATGGGGAAGGAGGTGCAGCGGTGGGCACTGCGTCCCCCCGACTCACACCCACCCAACTGCCCTGGCCAGACCCTCCCAAAGGAGCTTCTGCAAGAAGAGACCACCCTCTCCACGTGCTGATGGGGCACGGACTGGCCGTATAAGAGAACTCGCAAGGAGCTGCGCGCACGTGCCCATCGCTTCAATGGGATCAGCCTGGACCACAAGGTCTGGAAGAAGCTGCTGCTGCAGTGACCATGTATTCCTGAGGAACTGCTGCTGCCAATTGATGTGGTGATTCTTTCTTTTTCCCTCTTCTCTCTCATTCTCTCTCTCCCTACATATATCATATACTTTACAGTGTTTTCTTGACTGGCATCACTGTCACTGGATCAAATCCGAGTGACCTTGGCTGTGTTCAGGGATCAGATTGTAATCTGAACAGACTGAAATCTGTTTTCTGCAACTTCGGGAAGTTGCACTCCCGTATCTCAGCTGTGCACCCGAGTATCTTGGTCTGTTCATTTTGGTCAAAGCCAGAATCAATTTTGCGTTTGATTTCCACCCTAAGAGCGACCTTGTCAGCCTCTGGATCACCACAAAGATAAACGAACCACCTTATTTGACTGTGTAGGTCGAAGGAATGCCCGGACGCAAGTATGTAGCTCGTGGTTCCAGGGCATGAAACCTCTAAAACTTGGTATCATGTGACACAGACACAGACCTTTTCCTTGCACACTCATGCTAACACCGCCAAGAGGACAGCGTTCACCATGCACTCTCAACTAATAAAATGAAGTTATAATAAGGCAGGATTTCCTCACAACGCAGCAAGACATCATCCTCCTAAGCAGATTCGTCTCTCTTCGGGGAAAGCAGATGTCTATTACCAGCAAAAGACACATATCCTTCAACATACTGTTTCCTTAAATAGCAGATACCTAATTTCAATCTCTGTCAGACTGATGCTTTCCTGTGAAAGAAAATAACTGTCCTGACAATAAACCTCAGAATTTTTATGTATCTTATATTTCCAAGCAGCAACTGAATTGCAATAATAATAATAATAATAATAATAATAATAATAATTTATCCCTCTTTCTTCCAATAAGGAACAGGAAGAAAAATGAAAAAGTCACACATGTTTCAATTAATCTATTCTTAAAATACTCTCTACTCAAAACAGCTTCTCTTCCAGCACTACATCTATTCTCTGTCAGGTAAGAGCAGAGATGCTACTCCACCAAAGTCACCAGGAAATACCTTTTAAGCTCACCGTGGAGGCTGGATTGTTTGGGAGGCAGCAGTGGCAGCATTTGTCTTTGGTAAATCAAAAGCAGAAGCAAGCACAGGGAGCAAAGGAACTGAGCACGTGTCTCACGTTTCATATATAGGAGGTTGAATTCAGTGTAAACATTTTTGCAGAAAAACACTTCCGAGTAACATGATGATGGTTGAGGCTACAAAGAACAATCTTTGAATCCTCAAGGAAGGGAGAAACATTTCTGTAAATACAGATTGTGAACTACAGCTTCCTACAAATTGTCACTAGATGGCATCTTGTCATCACACTATAAATCTCAGAGCTCACCACTCTTACTCCCTTGTGACAGAAAATACTAAACCCTACGTGTCCTGATGAGATTTCAGTTTAATGCATAAAATCCTGGGTTTACCATGATGCAACACATATGGTCCTAAGAAATCACCTCAAAAATGGCAGAAATTTAGTATTCTTAAGTTTACTTTTAATACATGAGGTGATGCATATATAAAAGTGATAGCAAAATTAAGGGGAGTTAAAAGAAGACCTTTGGAAGGGGGGAAGGAGGGGACAGGAGAGGCTGTTTGTGTGTACGGGGTGTTCTAATTTATATGTCTCATCTATTGGACTTCTCCAAAGTTTTTATTGCTGGCTTTTAGAAGCATGCTTTCTTCGTTTGTTTTTGGGTTTGGTTTTTGTTTTAATTCTAGGCTTTGCTACTTCGGAAACTTTCTTCATATAAACAGAATGAAAAAGAAATGGAAAGAAAATATTAACTGAACTATAAATACTTTTAATGTTAATGATGTATCACTTCATTCATTGTTCAGAAGAACAATAAAAGTATCAAAATGAACCCCGTGTGTTTCTCATAACGCAGCTAAACAGAATTTGATGGACAGCAAGACAATACTTTAAATCTTGGTTGTGAAAATATTTATGCAAGTCAATACTTTTATTCATTTCTTTGCCAGTATCATAAGTTTGCAATGCCTGATTGAAAAGCAAGCAAAAGGAAAAGAGTCAATGGAAAAACTGGGCAAAATTATCGAATTCCCTTTAGTTTCACTTTTATTATGTAAGTAGAGCTCTTACATTTCATACAGCAGCTGTTTATTTATAGCTTGCTTATTAGTGCTGCGCACTCCATCTGTGGGAGCGCACTCCATCCCACAATTTAGTGCTACTGGCAGCAAAAAACGTCCACTTCTCTGCAGCTTTCATACAACTTTCACACAGATAGTCTTTTCCTGCTTTTTCTTCACCTGTTTGTTTATTCCTTCCTGAAATCTGTTAAAGTCCAGTATTTAGAACTACCTAAAATTGCATGTTACTAACAGAAAAGGCATTTGTTTTTCCATTCCTTACTCCACAAGTCTCTTTAAAAGGAACTGAGAGCCTTCAAACATTAGTTTGGCTTATCCTTAACGAGTAACGTCACAAAGACGACCTCACATAGACAATCTATTCATAAACATCCTCTTTATTGGATGCCCTTCCCTCTATGAGCTTAGCTGCTGTTCAGCCCCAGCTTTTCTTTACACAGCAGAACCAGGAGTACGCACAAGCAGCAGCAAGGATCTTCTATCACACTTTATCTGCATTTCAGCAGCTCTCTAGAGTCACCTGCTTATATTAGCATTTGAGTTTCCAGCTAGTGGAAATTGCTTATTCTTATTTTACTTAGATTGACTTAGCTCCTTGCTGAAAGCAAGGAAGCAGAAGAACTTCTGGCAGTGAAAGGAAGGAAGGTTGCTAAGAGAAGAAGGCATTACTTCGTATCATCTCTGCTACCAGCCAAGATGACACCAAATTTTACGTTAATCAATGAAAAAACAAAATGCCAGCTTCTCCTAGAGATCTGCTTTTTTAAGAATAAGAAAACAGCTACAGCTTTGTAGACGTCCACACCATTCCCATTCTAAACGAGGCTATCCCACAATACCAAGAAATCAGCAAAGTAGGCACCTAATTTAACTGCAACACGCAAGTCATAACGTGATGACTTACTGGGGTTGTTTAGCCTTGAGAAGAGGAGGCTGAGGGGAGACCTTATTACTCTCTACAACTACCTGAAAGGAGGTTGTGGAGAGGAGGGAGCTGGCCTCTTCTCCCAAGTGACAGGGGACAGGACTAGAGGGAATGGCCTGAAGCTCCGTCAGGGGAGGTTCAGGTTGGATATCAGAAAAAAATTCTTCACAGTAAGAGTCATTGGGTACTGGAACAGGCTGCCCAGGGAGGTGGTCGAGTCGCCTTCCCTGGAGGTGTTTAAGGAACGGGTGGATGAAGTACTTAGGGACATGGTTTAGGGAGTGTTAGGAACGGTTGGACTCGATGATCCAATGGGTCCTTTCCAACCTTGTGTGATTCTGTGATTCTGTGATTCTGTGATTCTGTGATTCTGTGATGGAAGAGGAAAAGGGTATCAATGTATAACAGGAGTTCAAATGTAAGAATAAATGGTTTGTCTTCATTTCATTTATCATCAAATAATGTTTCCTCTATGCAACCCATTATATTAACACTATCTCATCATCTAAATGATGTTAGTGTATTTTCATGCAGACTATTTCCTGTTAGCATGGCCCACACCTCTAGCCACTGCGCCAACTCAGCCAAGGTGACAAAAGAAACGCCTCATATCCATGTGCAATAATAACAAGCAATAACACTGGAAAAAAAAAAAAAAACCAGAGGTAAGGAATAAGAGTCCAGATTCCTTAACTGTTTTTAACTTTTCCTGCCTGCTGTGGACTAACACAGCAACAGATTTTGTGTGCCTGGGTACTCAAAAGCAGCCAATCTCATGATGACAAAATCTCCTCACGTTAGGTGTCTCAGGTAAAATTCTGACCTTATTCTGAATTCAATTCACATGCAGTGAAACCCACAAAATACTCTCAGATCCGCATGGTAGAACTCCATACAGTTTTCCTATATTTTACAGCAGTACTATTGATAAGGTCGAGAATTTAAAAGAAAAAAATAATCACCATCTTCCTCAGATTTTTTTTATTCTCCCAAGTTCAATCAGCTCTGCAGTATCATTCGAGATATCTGCACAAGGTACTTTCTCTTCTCCCCTGCACAGAAGACACACTCCCCACCTGCCCAACATCTTATCCAAGTGTTCTCTGATGATGATTAGGGAAGAGCAGTTTTTTTCTTTCCATTCTATTCTTGTCTCTGGTAGTGGTAGATTTATTTAATATTTTTTATTAAGAATGCTGGTGCTGAGATACATTCTATTCAACAGAAATCTAAAATTTAAGAAGAAATCCACTTTTTTTTTTTTTGCAAGCCATTATCTCCAGCTAATAGATATCTCTCTCAAAACAGCAGCAGAGATAAGGTAACTTTACGTAGCTAGCACATTTCTATTCAGATCACAAGCAGCAATTCTTGCAGGCATTTTATTTCTCGGCAAAAATCATTATTGTCCCTAGTGAATTACCCTGAAGAGTCCTATTTTACTCCCCCTACCTTTTCTCAACATCTCTTGATTAAAAGGAGTACATGATATTTTTTTTTATCAAATATATAGACAAGAATTTGAGAAATTGAGACTGGGGAAAACGTAAACCTTTGAAACAAGCAAGGTGAGATTTTAAGGCAGCCTAGAGGAAGAGTATGAAACTGCCAATAGGAGCAACAGCACTGAGAGGAAGCCATAAAAGGGACAAAAATGGGAGAATGCTAGCCCTTTAGATTCTGGAATCCACTAATTTGACAACTTCCTAAAGCTTCCCAGTAGCCATTTCATCAGGCAGCCTTCCTTAGCTCCACGGTGATAACTGATTGCCTGACGAGATTTAAAAACAAAAGCAAGGTTTTAAAAGGCACAATCACTCAGCTTAATGAAAACATCTTGAATTATTTAACAAACAATCTATTAAGCAGCTATAGCTATCAAGGAACATGAAGCCTGATCACTGTGATTCACCACCGAGTCAACACTGCAGTTTTATATCACTGCATCTCCAGCCATTCCAATAAAGTCTCAATTATGAAACACAGAAGTAAATTCAGTCTGAGTTTCGGGTGCATTAGACTTTCATAGTGATCTGTCACTAAGAGCAGGAAACGCAGCCAACAATTATTAAAAAAAAATACCTGGAAATAAGCCTTTCAGGCTTTGGAACTGGAGAATTATTCAATAATTCATTCACGGATCCATTTGAATTCTCATCTGTCAACTCTCCTTTTATTACCAGATTGTTCTATAAGCAATGATCTGGCAACACATTTGAAAAATCTATGTATTCCTTCTCATCCATCACAACAAACGATTTCCCAAGCAACAACAGAGACAATGTAATTTCAAGAGAAATAAGCTCAACTCTTAACTCATTATTTTTTATGCCATGGTTGTGTGGCATCAGAAACATAATGGAAAGTATGAAGCCTTTTTCTCTTCCCCTCACAATCTTCTTCAGCAGATCAAAATGCTCTGTTAAACTTGCCTTTCTAATTCCTCCCCGCACCCATAAAGAACCAAGACCCCAATAATTCAATGCCTTCAAGTCACCGAGGCTCAAGCAAGACAACTGAAATACTGCTTCAGGCAGTCCTTTAAGTTTGAGGACATTTTCTTACAGACAATAGCAACCAAAGGCTCAATTATAAAGTAAAGTAAAATTCGATGAAGAGATAAGTAAGGACTCCACAAGCCTTTCCTCCTTTTTTAAAGGAAAGAGGGAGCTTTTCAACATAAAGCGATAGGTGTTTATAAAAACCTGTCCTGCACTTGCAGTAGACCATTTTCAATTTCAGAAAATACATTCAGCTGGAAAAACACCCCATCATTCTTCAAAATATTCACCTGTAACCAATACAAACTTATTTTGAATGCAAATATATGATGCACAGAAACAAATTTCTTAAAATAAGCCTTCACCTTTCACAGCATTTTTTTCCAAGTTAACTTTTGACAAACTAAGAGAAAGGCTGTGAACATCCAGTATCTATTAAAGCCTTTGAAAGCTGCTCTGGTAGGAAGTACGAGCATCAGTGAAGGAATTATTTAAGATAATATTCTTCCAAAAATTCATATATGGGGTAAAAAGAGATTCTGTCCAATCATCGTCGTCAGCAGATAAATTAAAAATCTCTTGTATATATTTTGATCTTTCAAGATATTTTTGTATTTATGTTAGTGTGACTGAGCAGTTTCAAAAGGCAGCGATTTCAAACTGCAAGTGTTCATCTGGAAAAAGTCCAACCACATCCTTCTTTCAAGGAACTTTCAAGATTTAAGGTTCATGTTTAAAATTGCATAAATCGTGCCTGCAAATAGGAAATAAAGGGTCTTGCCAGATACTCGAAATATTTTTTATTTCCTTATTCTGAAAGAAACTCACATTTCTACTATCTTAAATCTACGGGGATACAATTTACATAATCAGAAGAACAAAAAAATCACACGTAAAAACACAAACGTGCAGAGTAACACCAGCTACTGGCATCATGGAACCAAAGGCACTTGAAAAGGCTCTATGGCATGATTTTAGTGTTTTAGAGAGATTAAAAAAAATCATGAAAGGGTCTTAACTGCAATGAATGATCAACCTTCAGCAATATCAAATGCAGTTGAATATCAGCACTATGATATTAACAGATCAGGTCCATAACACCTTAGCATTAACTTTTTTTATGGTGCAGTTATTTCCTGCCAAGTGATAATACTACATGGAAAATGAAGGATAAGTGCAGTATAGAGACCGACTAGATCATTTCTATTCTTTAAGCCAATATAGGACAGTTCCTCTTGGTCTTCTCAGCTTTCAAGCAAACAGCAGCATTACTTCTGTGAACACTTTGGACTTGGATGTCACTGAACTTGCCCAAACTTGGTTTCTTTTTCTCTATCTGCCCTTCATCTGGGGCATCGTTACAATACAGAATTGCGGGGGGGGGGGGGGTGGGGGGCGGGTGTTGCTGTCATACCCCACCCTACAACTTACTCAGATGCCATTCTCCTCTGCGTAGGAGCGAGAGACAATCCGAAGCCAAGTCCGTATGTTGATGTGACACAGTTAGTAGCACGCAAGATAGATTGACTGGGCTATTAATGAACTTACACCTCAATGACACTAATCACTTTTATCCAATTAGGTAAGACAGATCTGTACTATACTCTATGTCCAAGTATGAAAGAGCATTTAAGCAAATTCAAGTACAACCATTCCAAAAGCAGTAAGGTGTCACAGGTAAAAGCTGATTCTAGCAATTGATAGCTGAAACAATTTAAAAGATCTAAACTCAGTTACAGAACCTAATCTATCCAGCAAAGCGCTTCTACTTACAGGACCTTGAGCACTGTTCTTCGCACTGGAAACCAGAGCCACAACATCAGATTGACAGTCCTGAAAAAAAGAGAGAAAGGGAAAAGAAAAAACCACAGATTTAAGAGCGGTTTGTGCTTTATGTAACAGGAATAAAGTTCAACATCAAGCACCACTATAATTAGGTTCAGAGAAGCCATTAGTAAAACATTACAGAAATTTTCATTGCCATTCAACTTAATCATTAGACTCTCTTTACTACATTACACACTTTTGGGGGTTTACCATAACAATTCCCAGGACGACTAGTATTCTTATCCCTGTTTTAGAAGGGTGTGGGTGGGAAGGACAGCACTATGAAACAGCTACAGAAGTTCAGTCACAAAGTCCAGTACTCTTCCTGAATAAGGTCTGTGCCGCCTCACCACAGTAGTATGGAACACAGTTTCCAAGCTGCCTGAAATTCTCTTGGTATCTTATGAAAAATGACAATTCCATCAGAGGGACCCTACTCGGCAACATCAATGTGATGTTGTTGCAAACCACCGGATCACAGGCTGTGCAAGCAGGGTCACAGCTGTGCTAGCTCATCACTCTTGCAGACAGGTCTACATCTGGGTCCACCCTAACATAATGTAAAATTCCTAGTTTTCAACCCTCCCTGAAGCTTCCCTAGCACCCAACCTGGCATTCCACAAGTGTGGACACAAAGCAGATTGGGGCTTGGGCAGATCTTTGAAGGATTTACAGTTACAGTGGAAAACGCCAGAATGCAGGGGGGAAAAGAGTGGTGAGACACTGGCAGTGGTGGCTGCCCCATCCCCGGAGGTGTTCAAGGCCAGGTTGGATGGAGCCTTGGGCAGCCTGATCCAGTGGAAGGTGTCCCTGCCCATGGCAGGGGGTGGAACTCTATGATCTTTATGGTCCCTTCCAACCCAAACTATTCTATGAAAAAAAGAAGTTTTATTTTTGTACAGATAGTGTGAGAATAAGCTGATTGGATTGTTGTTAATTCAATATAGAAACAAAGGCTTCGAGAGGTTCTTTATATAGGTGATAGAAGTGCCTCAGTATCCAAATACAGACACAGGAAACAGAAGTGCAAGACGCAAGTCAGAACTATTTTCAAAAGCGTTATGTTAGAGAGCAGTTGGCCTGTTGAATTTGGCTCTTCCCAAATGAACTCGGCCATTACATTCATATTTATATTTTGAAAAGGTCTCCCAGGGTGAGGCTCCTGCTGCTTTGCCTTTCCTGTCAAACAGATCAGATACCTATATGAAAGCAAAGCTACTCTGTTCCCTTTAATGTTTGGGGACGGAGGTTTGATAAGCTTTAAGTGAGGCATTTCTGGCAAAGACAGCCGAGTAACTGCTCCTTTTAATTATTATGTTTATGTCTCCAGATATTAAGCTTCTAGATCTTCCACTTACAGGAGATGTGCTGCAATCTGGGAAACGGAACTTATTTCAGGGAGTTGATAGTAATTCTCTGGTTCTTCACTGCGTGACCTTTCTGCATTTCACTTCTCTGCATCCCAGCTTACCCATTAATATATGGAGGACTATACCATTTTCTCACCTAAAAGGAAGCTTTATGTCTGTAAACTGTCTCCAAAGACGGCTATTGCAGAAACACAGCAGTCTGAAACATATTACGTTTCCCACCAGCACATGGAAAGAAGTTTTGTGCCACAGAAATTAATGTCTTTATTGGTATCAAAAACATTCTTATTATTCTTAAATTTTCCTCTAGGTATTACAAGTCAAGTCACAAAAAAGGCGTTCTGATGTGGTGAGTGTCCACTTAACATTAACTCCCGAAAAGTATAAATGGGAATATCAGTTGTATCCTGCTCAATGTATACACTGACTTCATAGGAAATGCCAAGAAGCAGATGTTACAAGACATACATAGATGCCAAACTACCATCTAAACTGGCCAACAGACAAATTCCCACAGCCCAGTTGCATCTGTTTCCTGTAAAGGAAAGCAGCCACTTGGATCCACCGTGAGAAGCTGTAAGCTGTCCAAGACTGACAAGCAAAAACATCAAATCATCTGTTGCGTTTTCTAGCCTCTGCATAACTTCATAGCACTGCCACATCCTTACCCACTGCCGTATCGCTGACAAGCTCCATGTTTTCTACCTTTATAGGTTTTCTTCGTTTCCTTATTTCACTCTCCAGCCTTCATCTGCGTCTCACCTTCGCGGCTCTATCTTATCACTTGGTTCAGCCACCACATACCCATTTTACTACTTCTGCACTATTATGCACAGCATACAAATAGAATGTACAGAGAAATACAGTAGAATGTATGTTCAGCTGTTTGTACTCAATGCCCATTACCTTACACTGTCTTCTAATTAGCATTCTCTTCCTCATTAGAGAGCTATAGTGCAGTAGGTTGCATGGCTGACCTTAGATCATAGTTTCACAGTGCTCACATAGGGCACCGTTAAGAATTCAAACCCCATAAACCAACTATTTTGCAGGGTATTGCTCTTGGGAATCTCTCTCGGAGAACCAGGCTGGCAGACATAGAAAGAGATCACAGATTTTATTTTATACAACTCTGTCTTTTCCAGAAGGAAATGGCCAGAGTTCCATATAAATGTCTTTTTAAACAGATATTTTGCAAATACACTTCTTCCCCCTCCCTCTCCCCAGTTCGTTTCCAAGCAGCTCACAGCTTCATGAATCAGTAACAAATTAATAAACAGCTTTGGACCAATGTTGCACACGGGACACCTACTTGGAAAGCTTGTGATGTGCTCCATATTAATAACACCCTTACCACCTGTGACAATCCCAGGCACATGAAGCCAGAAAATAAAAGCCAAATTATCGAGACACTACAGGCGACTCAGAATTCCAACAATAGTTCAAAACTAACCTAAACCTGTTAGTAAGAGCCTGAGTGCCTTCCCCAGCAGTGCCGGAAGCCTGGCCTGGACAGACTGGTAACTGCCAAACACCAATCTCCTCCTCTGCTATTAGACAGATTGAAATAATCATTCATTCACTACAGCTGCAATAATAGCATTCAGGTGCAGCTTTCTGATAGACAGAAGAGATTAATTCTCTATTCCCAGCTCCAGGATGATCATAATGATTTTCATATATCACAATCACAGAACCATTGAGGTTGGAAAAGACCTTTATGATCATCAAGTCCAAACCCTAACCTAACACTGCCAATTCCACCACTAAACCATGTCCTGAAATACCACATCTCCACATCTTTTAAATCCCTCCAGGGATGGAGACTCCACCATTTCTCTGGATAGCCTCTGCCACTGCTTGACAACTCTTTTGGTGAAGAAATTTTTCCCAATATACAGTTTAAACCTCCTCTGGCACCACTTGAGGCCATTTCCTCTCCTCCTATCACTTGTTACTTGGGAGAAGAGACCAGCCCCCACCTTGCTACAACCTCCTTTCAGGTAGTTGCAGAGAGGGAGACCCTATCTATCCAGCCTCCACCTCTCCAGACCGTACAGCCCCGGTTCCCTCAGCTTCTGCTCCCCAGACTTGTGCTGCAGTCCTTCGCCCAGCTCTGTTGCCCTGTAAAACATTTTCCTATGCACTATTTCTGTACTTAAAACAAACTAAAGATGGTTTTGTGGTGTTCCATTCACGCTCCCTTTCAGGTAATACGTCGTAACAATCTCTCATATGTTTGGGTTATGCGAAGCCTTACTGCAATGACAAATCAATTAACTCTGCACTTGTCTTGGAGTCTAGAGGAACGGGAAATAACGTCACTTCAGCACTGCAGCATTCATGGCAGCACAAAGAAAAACTCTTTCCCTCTCCTATAGAACTGTTCCTAACAGTGCCTCCTCCAGGTAATTTGTTTTAGGTCTGTTGATTCCATGAACATTTGTGTTTTGAGATGGTTTCTGCTTGGTCTGCAAAGTTGGAATGGCAACAACCATTCACAGGCCGTTGTGGTCTACTCTGCTATAAAGGGCAGCTGTACTGTCTACACATCAGAAGTTTCTTACGATATCCTCTTCTATCCATCTGCCCTTACAGAAATCATGAAATAGCCTTAAAACGCTCTCTAAACTGTATATGAGGCGTACCCTTCTCCCTACCCCTCCAACTGAAAGTTTGGAGTAAATGTCAGCTTACAGACATTACTATCCACTCTTCTTGCTTTAATGGGAAAAATAAATTTTGGCAGTCTTTCCCTGGTGTTAAAAGTCGTAGCTACTCCCTGGGGATAGAAAGAATCAATGCAAGTAAGATCCATATTTTCTTTCTTGGAACAGTACTACTTCCAGCAATTTATTTGACTGACTATGCCTTCTATTACCATGTAAATTGTTTCAGGCTGCAGCAAAAAAAAAGTATTAATCTCCCCTCAGTAAGTCATAAAATAAAGAAATCAATTTCAAGGTCAATTTAGTCTAAATAACACCTGCTGCCCTTTCTGTAACACGCAGGCTCCTCTGAAACACTAAGTTGCTGTCTATAAAGGCATCAATATGCGATGTTTCACATAAATCAAGGTAACATATAGCACAGTACTGCTTATTTTCAATGCACCATCTGAGGCTTAAAAAAAAAAGACTCAAAAGGGGTCTCTTGTCGTCATACATTTTCTGCAGAAGCATGACAAAATATGAAGCTAAAAAAGTCTTGTTTGGGGTCTGATTATGCAAGCTTTTATCTCCTACAGGCTTGGGTATACTGAGGGATTCTCGGCTCCACTCGTATCCACAAAGGGTGCGCCTCAAAGCAAGAGCTTCACTGGGAGCAAGGGGAAGCACTAGACACAAGAAGAAATCTTTTCTTCTCCTACTGGAAAGCAAAATGGAAAAGAAATAGGGTAATGGTGCTTTTTTCCTCTCCAAAGTATGTATGTAGGAATGGCAAATTACTAGAAAATTTCTCTGCTGCTCACACAGAGGAAAAGCTTTTAAGCGTAGATACATTTCTGGGGTGGTAAAAATAGACCTATTTTTCTTCTAAATATACTAAATAAGATTTCATGGTAGCAGATAGACCTCATTTGATGACTCTACAGATCCTCTACATTCATGCTCTGTTGTTTCCTGAAAAGTTGGCCTTGAACTCTTATGTGTCTGGAACCTAAAAGAGAAGCTACAAAACCACGGGACTGGGTGGACTGGTGCATATGTTTCTCCCCAGTGTGGTAGTTCTTTCCCATTAGGTTAAGACAACTGTTTATCCTTTACCATCTACAATTCACAGCAGTGCTGGTGCCTCTCTAAATGCAAAATCCTTGACAAGAATAATTCTGGGCTGCCTGGTAGTCAAGAAGGATAGTTATTTGGGACGAAACCAGAGTTCAGGGAGAGGATTCTTTCACAAACAGCATCATCACCTCAAGCCTTCAGAGCACCGTTAGGTTAGAAGCCAAGGAACACGCCAAGCCTGCCACATCTAAAAAGATGAAGGGTATTTTTTTGTTGTAGACTATTTCTTCCCCTGGGTCCCCCTAGACAACCTATAGCCAGGCAGTGAAAGTTCCTGAATAAAGCAAATATGCAGATATTCTGTAAAGAGGATTTCATATTCTTGCTAGGCTTCTCTAATGAAAATAAAATAACGTCTTGAAGGTTTTCAAAAAGTGATGAAGACAGAAGGAGGAGTGAGGCCGAGCAAACAGAAAATTGAAATCAAGTTTACAGAAGAAGATGGTTTAATAGCAAGAGCCACATTTCAGCTTCCCTAAAAAGGACATATTACAGAAGAAGGCAACTCCTAAAGGTTTGCGCCAGACACACAAAGAATGATGTTCCTACACAGAGTGCTGCAACCGAAGTAGTCTTCCTCTAGAATCAGCTTGGTAAGTGGTGTCTATTTGCACTTTCTCTTCCACTATTATGCCAGAGATTGTACATCCACAACTCAAGTGGTGTCCACGCTGTACTCTGTAGGCAAATGTGGCAATTATTGGAAAGTCTTTACCTTCCTATTCTAGACAGCAGAAATACATTCCAATTGTAAATACAGAAAAAAACCCCATCAACTACATTACTTAGAGGAGGGACTAAGTTAAAAGTCAGACAACACCATGCCTGTTGCACCTTCCGTGATTAGCAATTAAATATATATTTATATATATATATGTGTGTGTATATATATGATGAATACATATAAAGAATGTATATCTGGAAGAACAAATCACACTTAAAATAATCAAAATACCATTTAATCAACTAATATTTGCATATATTCAGAGTATAATGATTTCTCTGCAATATTATTCTAGAGAAAATTATTTTCTTTAAAGAAAACAAAATAAGGAATATCTCCCTTTTCTAACAGATGGCACTCAGTGAATCAAATCAAAGGTTACTTAGAAATAAGTTTGAAAACAAATTCACGGAGCAATGTAATTCACTGGATACTGAAGATTTTGTTTTATTGGATACAAGAATTTTTTTCATTGTTAAAATCCACAGTCTCAAACCATATTTCATGTAATCCACTCTGTGAAATCTTACCACAAGCCATCAGAGATAATGGTTGTGTCTCAGGAGCTACCACTGTGGTTACAGATCCAGTAAAAGTCAAGAAACAAATATGAGATTTACTAGAAGTGATAATCCCTTAATGTTAGATCATGTTAAATTACATAAATATTTATTTTGCAGTTGACTGTGTCTAACAGCACGAGATTCCGCAGTGGAAAAGTAAACACAAGTCTGGAAAGGCTGTTCACGAGCCTAAAACATTCAAAACTTAAGGAAAAGTAACTCTTTTTTTTAATAGTGTATTTGTTGAGGTTAAAGAAAATGTGTAATACTAACATAAAAGATACTCAGCAGGAAAGAGAAATGTTAGAATAATAACTTTTTTTTCAACAGGTAATCATCTTTCCAATATGCCAAAGCACACAGTTCAAAAAAAACAGAACAATGAAGCACTGGAAATAACATGGGGAGATATTTCCTGGAGATTAAGAACATATGCAATGCAAGAAGAAATCTAGATTAACACATCAGTTGAGCAAATACAGTTAGGAATAAATATTTCCTAATCCTCAAACAGTCAGTGAAGGTGGTAAGTTATTGCAAGATCTGCTGTGAAATCAAGTTGAAGGAAAAGACAGAACAACTCCAGTTAAATAAATACTTTCAAAATGTAATCACAAAGAAAAGCGCTAAGATGAGATGTCTGACACTGCCTATTTATCTCCTGAGTAGAATTACTTTAGGTTTACCGAGGCAGAAGCTTTCAGTAACCTACAAGTCTCTCAGGGACATTTATCTGGGAGTGCTACAAGACAATCAGGAACAGAATCTGTAGAGCAATGATAATCATCACCGAGGTCTCACAGATGGAGGAGTTCATCCTTGCACTGCAACAGCCAGTAAACATCCCCACATATCTCAAAAAGCAGTCCTGCCCTGGGGTACAGGCAGACCTCAAAGCACAAAATTTCAGCTGAGTTCAGATAAGAAATAAAAATTTCCCGTTTTAGTGGAAGCTCCGAGGAACGCAGCTGGGCTGTAATTCTACTCAAAACAGCCTCATATAATGTCTCCAATGATTCCTGCTTTGCACCAACTGAAGCAAAAATTGTGCTAGAAATCTCCCATCGTACTCCATCACCAAAACATACCATCAGGAAATACTGGATTCATGAACTTTCCAACATTTTCTGTAACTGAATTACAAGACAGAATTTCAGACACAGGAACATATTCTGATTCTTCTCCTCCCCAGACACAGAAAAATGCCTTATAACTACATCATTTTTGATCAATGATTGTTTTCAGGTGTATTTCTCCGGAGCGGTCTACCTGCCTTATCACAGAAGCATAAAACCCTATTTGCAGGAGTTACTTTTAATGAGATTCTGTGGCATCAGTTAGAACAGAGCTACACCCAAACCTAACTCAATATCTAACTGGGATGAAGATCTGTTAATGGCATAGCA
Organism: Cuculus canorus; assembly: GCF_017976375.1. Classification (NCBI taxonomy): domain Eukaryota; kingdom Metazoa; phylum Chordata; class Aves; order Cuculiformes; family Cuculidae; genus Cuculus; species Cuculus canorus. The sequence goes on along the minus strand of NC_071415.1, from coordinate 4,104,730 downwards.
TTAACGTTTTGCTAGTAATGCATTCTAACTACTTTACATTCTTCTGTCCCAAACTGCTTCAACAGGTTATATGCAAGTTTCTAGCATCGCGACTTCAGAAAATAATCAAAAGGAAGCATTTAAAGCATCTCCTCTTTAAATGTCCTTAGGAAACAGTTGACTACTTCCCAATCCCTTACAGTATCATCTAGATTTCAAAAGCATTTTCATTTTTTTCTTCCAGTATTGTGCCATGGATTCTACATCCCTGACTTAAATAAAGACCGGTAAAGAGAAATAAACTAAATATTTTTGTTATACCTTGTGATAGGTGACCCTCCATTGTGTCCTCTCAGAGCAGTATGCTGTGCACTGCCCGCAACTTCAGTAGTTCCTCCTAAGGGCGTTTTAACCCTGAGTTTACTTTATTCAGACCAAATTTAAAAAACAGGTGGCACATACGTTAATTATTATAACTGTAATAACTGTTCTCTGACTGTACTTTCAATGAAGAGTGACAATTACAAGCCGCCTTCTGCTCTGAACACTTGCTGTTTTACCCAAGATTTCTTGCAGGACTGAAACAAAGCTGCAGTCATGTATTTCAATTTTTGTTATGCTACTATTATTCATGGGTTTTTTTCAGAAAGGTTGATGAGGCCTGAAATAACAGGAGATTTCTTCTTTTTATTGAAGAAATACATATAAACGCAAACAAAAGTGAGGAATCAATTCAAAAGCCTGGGATGGCTCTCCAATAAATAAAAGTAAAACGAAAATTTAGTTGCATGCAGCTATTACAAGCTCATGTAATTCTCTGGCAAGATGGCACTTATAGTGCTGTGTTTATTTCTGCCAGAACAATATGAGGAATGTTCTATCAGTTGGAACTGGATTACAAAAAAATAAGATTCAATTTAAGAATAAATGGCATGAAGCCTGGGGGCAATTTAAAATTTGTGTATTTAAGAAAAATAAATGTATACAGCTTGCAAGAAATAATAGTTTCCACGGTAAGTTTATGAAGGTATACAAGCTATGAAATTATGTAGATAGCGTTCAAATGCTACAGCACATGTCAGTTTACGAGAACCAGCAGTAAAAATATGGTAACAATAGAAAGGGAAGGCAATAAAAAGCAGATGCCCTGAGCAAGCACTGTACTGCGCAGAGAACTGGATGCACAAAGAATAGAGTTTAAGGCAAAATTCTCATATTGCTTCCCCACAACTGACTTCCTCCTCTCTGCTGTTGGGTTAAACCTGTTTCCACACACATGGTGGGAGCTGGACTCGCAGCAGACACGCGAGTTCTGCAGGAATTTTCAATGTCACTGCACTGCTTCACAACTTAGAGGAAAAACAAGTGGCATTATTAGAATGAAAACGCTCCTCAACACCACTCTGCACTGTGCCTGTGCCCTCTCCCTAAAGATTTCATGACGATTCCTAAAGAAGGCAGTGTGGAAGTGAAATCCTAGTGAGCCCAGAGAAATCAGTGGTATTGAAATCTATGACCTATGGAAACACTTTGAATTTTACCACTATTTCAAGACCCCAAACATAAGCCCGGTTTGAATCTTCCTACAATACAAAAGCTTTCTCTTGCTAATGACCTGCTTAAAAGCATCCACATTTGCTAAGCTATTAAACTAATAATTAGAGCACATATTGAAGTGTCAACATCAGCAAACTTTCAGTTTGCAGGGAACAACAAATTTGCAAACAGAAGGAATAAGATACAGACACAACAAGGACTCCTACAGTGGCAAAACAATATTCTTGCTTTTCTTTAGTCTTTACATAAGGAAGACTTTCTTGCCTGTGTAAAATATTATGCAGCTTGCCAGGATGAGATAAATCATACTGTGCTTCAAAGCATCTACCAAAATACCCTACAAACCCGTACCGCTCCCTGGTGTCTTTGATTACAGGAGTTTCCATGTTCCCGTTGCTTAAAGGAAAAGAGTTCCCCTATCAGTTGCACAACAGGTTCCATCTTTTGGATAGTTACACAAGTCACAAAGGCTTTTTCCAGCACTTCAATCCTTACAGCACAGACAACTCTTCCATATTCCCTGTGGTGCAGCACATGGTAGACAACGTAGGCTCCAGCTATTCCTAACCCCAGGATAGCTTGTATTGTTAACTTTTGTATATAAGGAATATAGCTACAAGACAAAACTTCTTAAGTACGTGTCCCTCATCACACATTTCTCTGAGATTACAAGACTGCCTTTTCATTTTTGTTCTGGAGAGACAGTATCGATTTTACCAGAAGTCGGTTTGCAAATGAAGTGATATCAAGATGTACATTTCAACATTTGCTTGGCTTTAATAAACCAAACTGAATATATTGTCAACGCATTCCTGCCAGCACGATGAACATGCAAACATGGGAAGAAACATCGACCCACAATTTACACCAGTCAACCTGCACAGAGAAGTGTGAACTGAACATTCACAAAGTGCTCTCGCGCACATTATGACAGCACTCAAGAGGAGCTGCAGAACCTGCTCTTACGTTGATTTCAGAATGAGAAACTGCTTGAGCACATTTATTTGGGGGCCAGACAGGAACAGACCTTTGCTTGGGGCTGAAACGCACTGTTGGATAGGATTGTGCTGCAACTTCTAGTTGTTGCCGATACCTCCGCTTTTGCAGAGCTACAGGAATCACTTAAATTCAAACAGAGCCGCAGTTCCAAATGAACTACATTTTATACCTTTTCTTACTTGTCCAAATGTCACTCCCCCTACAGGGGGTACATTTAAGCAGCCAATACTGACTCATGGTGTTTTGATCTGTTTCAAATCCAGAGCCAGCTCCCCAGTTACTTACTGAGCTGAATTTACATGGGAAGTTACTCTACCAGGGACCTGCTCTGTTATTTGAGGCTTACTGATTCTTAAATTAGAGCCACCGGATTATAAATCAAATAACTATTTAAATAAAATTCTAGCGATACTAGAGTTCAGTTAGGCAGAAGTACTGACTGCACCTGTGAGCAAAGTGCAGCGATTAAAATATACATAGAAGCAGAAAAAATTGATGCCCCAAAGAAAAACAGTTTTCTTTACATGTAATGAAGTTGCCATTAATTTAGCAACAAGAAGTCAGGTTGCAAATAACCTAAATCCATAATAAAGGCTGACTTTGTCTTGCTGTGCGTTCAGCTCTCTACAAAGAAATGCTGGATTTCAGTGTATTTCATAATTTAGCCTTTACTCTTTTCACTCCTAAGACATTTGAGCATAGGACATAATGGAAAAGGATTACTGTCTTAAAGGAAAAGGATCCTGCAGGATCTATGGACTGGAAGCCATAATAGCCCTTTATATTCAGCAAGTACTGATAATCACTGAAACTGCCCTACATCCAGTGTGCGCAGTACAGCTGCCTAAAGGGGTAAACAGGAATGTAACGCCAAGTCTACATTACATTTTTTATCAGCATAACTACACAGTTTAATCACCTAGGGCTGTGGAGGGTCTAGCAATATATATATATTCCCAGCTATGCTTTTACTGGAGGGAAGGTTGGGCTGTGAAATCAGACACCAGCCCCGACCTTTCACTATGCGCTGATCTTCCTGTGTGGTTTGGAATAAGGAACAGTCAAAACCTGCTTAACTGAGTCCCCAGAACAACACAGAGACCGTTGCTGACATAGTGGTGCACTAGTAATGCCTGCTCCCTGTTCTCCCAAGCTCAAACAGTATACAACAGACCAAAATATTGGTCAGAACTGTTCGCCCTGACTTTCAAGTCCCTGGGCCCTGAATCATAGAATTGAAAATCACTATGAAAATTAAGCAGGGCTTTAGGTTTTTTGACTTGGAACTAATTATTTTCAGGATGAAGAGTTACTGTTGTGTTTCAATGTCCTATCTCTGAAACTGCTTGACAGTACAACATTTATATATATTATAAAAAGTCATGAGAGCAGCAGTCCAAAGAAAATGTTAATAAGATACCTATAAACACTAAGGCTTTTATCCTCTCAAATTTAACTGCCAAAGTCTCAAATAAGGCCCAGTTCAACAGTTTCAAAGGGTCAAATGTTGGCTTCATTGTCATTTCATTATTCCCCTGGATTTTCATCTTTTTTAAACAGCAGCTACGTTTATGCTCAGAAATAGTGAGCATTGAATCTTCTTCCCAGAGAATTCGTGCTTACTTGCCAAGTCATGCTGTGAATCTGCTTAACTAGAATTTACAAGTCAATTGACACACATCAGTCATCCTGTCCTGCTGACCGAGGCAGCAAGCTGACTGCAAAATGCAATGTCAGCTTTTAAGGCATTACCTAAACCAAACAAAAATAGGCTAATAGCAATGCCAAGTTGTCGCTCTGCATTTATCAATAACAGGGAATAATTTTTAGGAAAATAATAATAAGTCCTCCTCAGAATATTAATGCTAAATGACCTGAAAAACTTTCCTAAGGGACTGAAGCCATAGAACAAAGTTTCATTTTATCTTCATAGATCTGACAGCTCAATTTCCCAAGTTCCCAGGGACTTTCAGCAGTGCCTGACCAGGGCAGTAACAAATGTCAGTGTTTACTTTGAGATCTCTTCGTTAAAGCTCTCTGTGCTCAGCAGTCTCTTTAATAACACTCTTTAGGCACCAGAGGAGCATGTTCTGCGTAAAGCAATAGGGAGTGACTCAGCAGAGTGTGTCTATTATGTTTAAACAAGATGGAATTGCTGTATTTAACTAACATATGTTGAAGGGTTTTTTTAATGTGAATTCAAACTCCTCAGCTCAACGTGACCATAAATTATCATTTGAAACACATTATAAAACTGTTCAAATTCAGTCATTTCCCACAAGCTCACCCTGATTCTGTATATTGACTACAGAAGCAAAGGAGTTTTCCTTCTGTGCAGGGAGGGTTGCAGTAAATAATCTTCAAAGCCACCCTTAATGTCCTCCAGGTTCATCCCTACAGACATGGTCTGCAATGACAAATGATACAGAGCAGCAGACTGTCACCTGTTGTAATCCACAGGGTCTTCTTACATGCATCCACTAAGGTGGATCTTGTCACTGGCGCCATATGCTTAAGGGTCTATGGAAATATGGAAAAAGCTTTCAACATTACCACCAAAAAAAGAAGGAAGATACAGACATATGTAAAATAGCCATAAGCATGGCATCAAGGAAAGAGTCTGTCCAATGTTTGCTCTCTTCGCCCTTTCCCCTCAAAACTACTTCACACCTTCCTAGTTGAAGGAAATTTTAGAGGTAGATATTTTCCTTTTCTCTAGCAGAACACCAAAGCATTGAGGTACGTTTTCCTTTCAACAGACTGTCGTACTGTTCCTTACTTTCAGTGGTGGTGGCACAGACCACAGTTGAGGTACATAACATTGATTCTTCCCACAGAGGGTCTTGCAGCTAATATATGACAGCCTCAACAATGCAGCAAATATCTCAAGGAAACCAAGAAGCTGCGGCAGCCGTCATCCTTCTATGCTATGTAATTATTTCCATGTGAGAACCAAATAAGAAAACAGTTGCATAGGATAACACCTTTGAGGGAACACCGTAATTTTCAAGTCACTGCACCCACAGCCTTAGCTTCACATTTTCGTTCCATATGCTCATTGGTAATGCTTTGCTGTGCTTAAGTCACTGAATCAACCCATGCAAGTTTCCTTCCTTGCTGATGCCAAATGACAAAAATATCAAGTTATTAAACAATTAATTTGGTCCATTTCATGATAAGTCAATTCTTAATCTTCCACTGAAAACCAAAAAAAAGAAAAACAAAGGAAAAGAAACTTCAGGTTTGGGGTGGTCTTTTTGTTATCTTTTGTTCTTCATAATATGGGTGCAGTTTAGAAAACATTGACAGTATATGCCACTTGCATCATGAAATCTATGATCCTTGTAACTGCTCTACCCATCATCCTCCATTTTGGCAATTTATCTTGATGTGCGGGAATTTGTTACATCAGTTCTATTGGCCAGAGGAGATTTTTCACATTGCAATACCAACAGAACAATAAAGGTTAGAAACTGACTGGGTTGAACCAGTTTAGTATCCATGCTTTTTCAGCAGTAAAATCAATAGATATTGTTAGTTCAGCTAGCAGTTGTATTTATCAAGCAATCTGATATAAAGTACACAATGAACAGGAAAATATTTCTATTTTACATCCAGCTCATGTTTACATACGTGCATCCATCCACTTTAGCCAATGGCATGAAAACAATTGCCAAGATCAGTGCATTACTCTCCAGCATTAATTTTGCCGGTGAATCCATGCTGGTACTTAGCATAACTCAACTTTCTTGGCTAAGTGTTTCAAAGGGGCGTTACAGTTATTTTCCCCCATCTTTCAGGAAGGAGAAGTATTGCCTTTGAAAGACCAACTGACTTTGCATCTATGTATTGTTACTTATATACATAAACCTCATTGGGCACTCAAAAATCTCTGCTATCAAACATATAAATACTAACATTAATATTTAACCTCTGATGTGACAGTATTGCTTAAATATCCACTGTCATTATAAATATTATTTACGTGACTTAATCTCAGTTTCAAACAGAAAAACTTGTCCTTTTCTGAAAAACAATATTTGCAAACAGTTCAGATCTCGCATCTGACATTCAGATAAAGAAAAAGCCAAATAATGATTTGAGAAGGTATTGTGAAAAGCGTACTAGGCTTTTCTTGCCTTTGTAGCAAAACAGGCTGATAAATTCTCATGTTTTCAGTCCTCAATTTTATTAACCGATAGGCATAAACCGTAGCGGATGTTCTTTTATTGAGTACATTCAGCTCCATAGGTAAGGTAGCCAATTCACAACAAAAAAAAACAGAATCCAGCTTGATCCGAATTGAAAGATACAGTTTGTATTGCTAGCAGCTGAGAAATAAGTGTCCTCAGTAGATTTTAACCAACATATAGTGATTACAGAAGTGTGCAAACCAGTCTGGGTTCAGAATTACTCTATCAGAACCATAAAAGAAAACCATTGTGTCTAATCCCACACACGCACAGACACCTCATACACTTTCTCTGCACTCAATTTCTCTTCAGGCCACAAATATCCGTTCTTTCTAAGGCAAGGCTGCAGTTCTGCTTGGTGCTTACGCCTGACCTTATGGAAGCATTTTCAGAACAAGCCGAAAAACCAAATATTAAATTCACATCCATAGTTTGAAACACTTGATCCGCTGAACTGGCAATATTAAAGGGATATAGCAAAAAGGAGAGAGTACAAATAACCCCACTTTATAGATGCAGTCCAATGAAATGAAGGTTTTTAACTTCTTCTACTGGAAAAAAAAAAAAAAAAAACATTTTCAACATCATATTTTGAAGGAGGTTTAACTCTGATTTAGACCTTTTCTTAAAAATGCTTCTATTCCATCAAACTGAAGCATTTATTACAGACAAAACAAAAGAACAGCGAGACCATTTTTAATATTCACTCATTGCACGATGCAAGATGTGGCAGGAAATGCTACCAGATACACTAAAAACCATCTCTGTATTCGCACAGAAGGGTATTTCCTATAATTATTCCTATTCTTCGTATTTTCAGATCAAAAGGTGAATAACCAAACTCAAATTACCATATAATTTATCCCATTCAAATATCCCTAGGTTCCTTGTTCAGCAACAAAAGACAACAGGCATATGCAGGAGGATTTAGCATCACATTTAGTGCAACGCAGTACTTGGCTGAACCCACTGATTTCCATAGTAAAATAAGAAACATTTCATTTCAGGATTTAAGTCTACAAATATGCGATATACAGCAATAACTATAACAGAACCCTACATAAAATAATGTGTTAGATATTAAATCCTATAAATAACTCCCACCTTACAACCAAATATCAAAACCCCACCACTGTGTGTACACATACCCTTAGAACAGCCCCACTGGAATGTCAAGTTCTTAAGCAAAACCACCATACATTAATGAATTATAAACAGTTCTTTGTCTTAAGAGTTAAAATAGATACAATAGTCATTGTGAGTTTGGTGGTTTTCAATTTTTTGTTTTGGGGAGGTGGGTTGTTATACAGATAATTGTGCTGAATATCCTCAGCATTGTCCTTGTATGATTACAATTAAAGTCCTGAGGCTATCTCATTAAACCTTCTTAATGGGAAACAACAATGCCCAAGATTGAACTAGACCCAAATCCTTGAAGATAGCAAATAATCATATTCCTATTAAGATATTTCTCTCGATATTAGTGCTGGTAACGAATGCAGCTCTGCCTTCAAGGACTGTCTCTCCACTTTCAAGTGCAGCAGTCGCAATGTTTTGCATTTCCTTTGTTTGCCAACTGCACTCTAAGACACTGCCTCGCATTTTCTCGTAGCTCACATCTAAAGATGATGCGCTGCAACTTCAGACCTCATGTTGGCAGGGTGGGATGTCGGAAAACCCTCACACCGCAGGAGTTCACAAGCCTTTTTCGCGCAGAGAGCAGGATGCCTATACGTGCCAGGAATAGCAGGCTCTACGAGGCAGCGATAGCAAGACTTTCCATAACAAGTCATGTGGGAAGGGTCTGTTTGCTTCAAAATATCACATCCGAGTCAAATGCATGGTCTCGACAATCAAATTGTGAAGTCCAGGGAAGTTTCCTGATTGAAAAGAGATACTCAAGAATAACAACAGAGGTGGCCTTGTGATTGTAGACAGACAGACTTCAACAAAAGCAATTGCTTTGGCTCAACATTCATCATAACCGTTTTCCTCACAATTAATCGATTATCCAAGGTTTTCAAACCATAGCTGTAAGTTACAGATTGTAAGATCATTAACAGCAATACAACTGGGCAACAGGAGAGGAGTTTCTGTAACTAGCTTAATCAATTAAATCTTTCTTTCTAAAACTAAAAAAAAAGACCCCAACTTCTATTTTCCAGCTCAAGACTTCACAATTATTGAAAATAAAATCTGTGGGCTTTACTGCCCATCTAAGAGAACACGTTTGATAAACTATTTTCCTTTGATAATACATTTGGCCAGGAAATTTTCCAAACACATTGAAAATGGGAGAGAAAGGGCATCAAAGAAAAAGAGAATACAGAAAAACAAGCAACAGGGACACTGCAGTAAAACAGTGAATTAACTTGAAAAAGCATGATAATTCAACTCAAGTCGTTCTGCCATCCATCCAACCTCTTTTTAAAAGCCTTCACTTATGAAAATTCCCCTTTCCCCAAGTCATTTATTCCTGTGCTTAATTTTAAAGCTTTCAGTTAGAGAGCCTTTCTCAATACCAAATCTACATGTCTTTTGCTACAATTTAAACCCATTATCTTTTGTTCTTTCCCCTGTGAATCTGCATTACTATCATTACCTTTATCTCTGCAGTACCGTCTTACGCCTCTAAAGACTGCAAGTACACCTTCGTGCATTTTCCTCTTCCACAGGCTGAGCAACCCTCACTTTTTCAACCTAAGCTCACAGACAATAATACAATGTATAAGTTGTCTCTACAGAAGTTTAGGCAGGAGATGGCAAAAAAGTAAGTGAAATTGAGCCAGAACACCACACTGCTGTTTAAATGTAAAAGATTTTCAATGTGTCACCAGTTTCTGGAAGTGGCATAGCACCTCAACTATTAATAGTTATAGACAGAAAGATACACAGAAATACGGACTTTTTTGCTTAGTGATCTTGTAGCATTGGTGGATCATACTTTAAAGGATTTCCATACCTACATATTCCTAAACACGTGCACATCTACCCAAGGCAGCTCTCTGAACTAGAGGTGTGTTCCTGAGTGCAATTTCCATTTCAAAAATCCTAAAGGTTAGGTTGATTCAGCTTTCAGATGCTGGTTATTTTATTGAAGTGTAGAAAGCAGAACCACAGGGGGCAGATTTTGGCTCCAGGACCAAACTCCCAATCGTAATCCCCCTCAGATGAGGAGTTTTCAGTTGGCCCACAGCACCAGCGACAGATAAGAAATTTGGAATATAGTGAGTATTTCAGATTATAAACTCAAAGTATTCACTTACTCTCAACTCCGTACTTTGAGACTCTGGATGCGTTCAAGTGCCCAGGATCCCCGAGCAACACTGACTCTCTGAAGAATGTGGGAAAAGACACCTTTTTTGCATGTTCCAGTATCAAATTCCTCCTGCCCACACCTTGCTACCAACTCAGTTCCACTGTTAACAACTAAGCACTGCTGCCGGTACAGGTGGAAACATACTCACCTAGGTGCACATATTGCTTTCATTTCTAGAAATAACTCTTTATACAGAAGGAACAATTAAGAACAGCAAAAAGCAAGCGCATTATGCTTTATGCACTTGCTTTTGCTTTGGACTCAGAAAGAGCAACTCAGCAGGAGAAATACTCAACTCAACTGAACTAATGAGAAGACTGTTCTTGTATAATGACATCCAGAGAAGTTTGTACTTGCACTAGCTTAATTGTTTAATTAATTGTATCTGTACTACTCTGTTTTTTGGGCTCTAAATACCCCTAAATTGACATCTCTTGATATAGATGACCAACACTACCACTCCTGAAGTGTTACCTATGGACTTACATGTTAGACATTAGTCTGGCAGCTCCACAACACTTCTTCACCAACTCCTCTCAAGACACATTCAACTTTGCAAAGTTGAAGCAATAACTGAAGTCACTAGACTAAAAAATGGGAAACAAATCTGAGAACCAAAAGGAAATATATTTCCAAATTATTTATTGACTTCCCTAATGAACAAACAAAACTAGACATTCTGTACAAGCATCTGTGGCGTCACACAGCTGTGACTATCAAACATGTTTTAGTTTATATTCATCAGCAAACAGTTTGTGGTGAAAAAAAGTGTCCCTCAACTTACGAATCATAGAATCACGGAAGAGTTTGGGTTGGAAGGGACCTCAAAGCCCATCCAGTTCCACCTCCTACCATGGGCAGGGACATCTCCCACTGGCTCAGGCTGCCCAAGGCCCATCCAACCTGGCCTTGAACACCTCCAGGGATGGGGCAGCCACCACTGCTCTGGGCAACCCGGCACCAGGGCCTCTACACTCCACGGTGAAGAAATTCATCCATATATCTAGTCTACATCTGCCCCTCTCCAGCTGATACTCATTGCCCTTTGTCTTATCACTACAAACCTTTGTAAGAAGCCCCTCCCCAGCCCTCTCGTAGCCCCTTCAGGTACTTGAATATCAATGTCATAACCAAAAAAATTCTTTCATGTCATAAGGAACCAATGGACCTATTTAATTATTACTTAATTAATTGAGGAAATATTTCTTTGGTCAGAACTGAACACCAGAAACGTCTCTCACACAACAGCTAGAGCAACAATTTTCATTATCATCACATTCAATTTGTTTTCTCTTCCAGGTTAAAGTGTCTTTAGAGTCACTACATCCTGAAGTGACGCATGCTGTCTCAGCAAGCCTGAGTTGCAGCACTGTGATCTATGCAAAGTCACCTAAGGACAAGTGGCAGAGTCCTTTGTGCAGTGATGATGCACAGAGGCCTCAACATCACAGTCTGGGCTCCACTGTGCCTGGCATCCACACTCAGCTTAGACAATGTAAGCACAATGGGAAACTGGCAGTAGGTAGAAAAATGATGTTCGGAAAACAAAAAGGAGATTAAATCTAGTAAAACAAGCATCTGCTAAAGCACACCAGCTGTGCAGCCACACCAGGATTTTTTTATATGAGACAACATTCAAAAAGAACAGCAAACAAAAAATTCTCGTGTCTTATCAAAGAAAAAAATAAAGCAACACACATTTTCCAAGAAATATAGTCTTGGTGAAAGTTTACATTTAATGATTCATGTGGTAAGGGAAAAGTCGGATAGCTAAGTAAAGAAAATTCGTAAGCACAGGTATGTTCTTAAAGGCAGAATTCACATTCCTAGGCACTTACCTAAATGGACCTGGCTTCATTACACAGATCAAGGCCCTGCAGTTACAGTGATCCTTGTCTTTAACGCAGATTATCTCTCACAGTTCAGGCCATGTGCTGGACAGAAAAAGCAAGCTCCCAAAAATGCTATTGCAGCTAAACTAGCCTGACCGAAACATGTCAGGAAAGGGTCATTAGGAACAGATGCCTTTACTACAGCATCAGCTGGGCAGGATGGAGTTCACTAGGAGCCTGGAGAGATAATTAAGAAGTTGGTTTGGATGAAGTTGGACTTAAATTGACAGTTGGACATCTACCCTGGCAAGGCAGGTTGAGACTCAGTCCTTCTGTAGTACAGTTCTTGTTGTTCTGTAGAACAATGCTTATTGGTGTCCACAGCTTGTTTGTTTTTCACCTAATGTTTAGTGTAGAAGGACAAAACACATGACACACAGAACTGGAGGTTGCCATGGCTGCAGCCAAAAAGCCATTACTACCAATGCCTAAACTGATGTACTAGCGTAAACTGACCAGGAATCGGAAATTATTAGTAATTTCTTAGAAATTTTGTAGCAATACAGATCTCCTTTACCTCATTGGGTGAAAAAAAATCCCAGAGTTCTCTATTCTAAGGGTTTATTTAACACTAACTGCGTGAACCTGTCTCACCTTCCACCACAACGCTTTTGGTACGGTCACCTCTGTGGGACCTCAGCTTATCAGAGAAGTACTGACTGCTAAGCGGGGCATACAAGTTCTGCTTTTTGGAGAGACCATAAAGAAACTAACATCTAAACAATGTGATGGCATGAACCATACTCATCCTTTGTATTAATATTTTTTTTAAATGACAACTTCATTTTAGCTGAATTATTTCATTCCAGAGCTGCAGAATGCCATGCTGACTGCAAACATCAAATTGATCAGTTGTTCCTATATCACTTCATGCTGCAAATAGCATCGGCTTCTTCAACAGGACCTGCAGCTTGCCAGGCTGACTATTAATGGAGCTCCTTAGAAATCATTAGGTCTTTTAGAAATATTTAGGACATTTTTAAAAGCTTTGTTATTTAGCTTCTAAGAGCTCCATCAGGACCATTAAATCTATCAGGTAAATAGGTCTTCAGAATTATTATTTTTTAACCGCACATTAGTGGTTCCTAATGACTATGAAGATGCTGTTACACTTCATTGAGTATGCTCTTAAAGCATATTGATATGCACAGTAAAAAGCATATAGAGACATGTATATTTACTTCTTTTAAATGTTGTCTGCTTTCAGAGTTAAAAGACCATCTAATGCCTTTCCCAAAATAATAAAAGTTGCATAATTAGGGCAAGTTAACAAGTAGCAATTTTAAATGGGCACATTAAGTAAATTTGTTTCCACCATCCTAAAAATCTTTTCCTAAATATAAGTGATGCTTTTAGAAATAGGCAAAACTTTGAAAAGCTATAGTGCTTTTTCCTTTGCCGTAGCCTACCAACGGCACACAGAATTCCTTCTGCTCGGTAAGCTAAGCAATGCTTTAAAACTCAGGGAAAATATATCACAAAGTTATATCACTTGAACAAAAGTAACAGTTACATAATAAAATCATCGTTATAAACATAACTCTGATGACTTCTTCCTTAGCTGGAAATCTGTCTCAAAATAATCCAAGGAATTTTTCCTAGTTTCCAGGAAAAAGCACTCTATAGAAGGGTCCCCAAGCTACCCTTATAATTACTGCTCAATCCACCTGGCATTGCACTCTGCAGAAAAGGGAACAGAGACCATGCCTTTGACTTGGAAGCACTAAACAAGCACAACCCAGCTCACTGCAAAGGTACAAAAGGGTGAACGCATATTGTATCCTAAAACTAATTAGGATAGCAACTCTATCTTCACAGAAAAAAAAAATCTGATAGTTCCATTTCAACCAAGCAGTGAGTCCACACAGACAATCCAAACAGACTTTGTAGAGGGAAGCAATAGTTGCCTGTCCCGAGCATAAAGGAATGGAGTCAGAGGAAATGTTATTCCCAAACTGATTGAATAAAACATTCTAAAGAAAAAAAAGGAGGGGGAAATTACAGTCAAAAGACATATTTTTCATTGGCACGTGATTAGTGTTGACTGCAGGCGGAGACAAGCTAGTGAAGAGCCCTCAAGAAGACACAAACTCTGAGAACTAATCGGGAGTTTCAGTCTGCCATCAAGTGTTTGTTTCAACTTCAGCGCAGTTTACATACTAGTTGAGAGGGGTGCAAGTTAAGCACCAGGAACCCATTATCTAACAGACAGGAATATGTATATTGAGCAAATACCATTTTCAATCATTTCCTCAAGTGATTTACTGTTTAACTCTGCCCGAAGTCAGAATGCACAGAGGTTAAGTCTACTTCTCTGCAACAGTAAATCACTAGGATGGGATCACCAGTTATTTGCCTACCATGACAACTGCTGTACAGACACGCCACAGCGACAAAACAAGGCAGATGTTCCCTAATTCTGCCATTAACTAAAAAAAAAATATCATTCTGTAATTTGACTTTTTGTCGAAAAGCCTCCATTCTCAATGGGTATAAACTGGAGAGGGGCAGGTTTAGACTGGACATAAGGAGGAATTTCTTCACCATGCGTAGTGAGGCCCTGGTCCAGGGTGCCCAGAGCAGTGGTGGCTGCCCCATCCCTGGAGGTGTTCCAGGCCAGGTTGGATGGGGCTTGGAGCCCCTGATCCAGTGGGAGGTGTCCCTGCCCATGGCAAGGGGTGGAACTGGATGGGTTTTAAGGTCCCATCCAACCCAAACTATTCTACAATTCTATGACTCTATTTTATAAGATGCTTAATATATAGGAAAAAAGACTATATATAAAATGCTAGGTATGTATAGAATACATGTTATATCGATGTTATATAAATTCATGTGTCTATTTTATTATGTAATATACAATTACATTATAAACGTATATATTTATCTATTTTCTATAATTACTTACTACCTATATAGTACAGAATATAATTATATATACTCCAGAACAAAATTCTAAATTCAAAGTGTGCCCAAATGAAACAGTGAAAGACTTATATTAGGAACACAGTTTCTCTTCAGTTTTTGCTAAAAGTCTCAATGAAAAAGACCTTTTGCACCAAATGCAATTGTAACTCACAGCATTGCATCTGCATTGAAAGCAGCTTGAAATTTCTGAAGGATCCTGTATTAGAGTCTTACACACTTGGTGTGGCCCAATCATCCACATTTAATTTAGCTCACAAATCATTCCTTTGCAAAGGATGGAAAGTCACACACACAAACACACACCCCTACACACAAACACTGTATAACCTAAAACACAGATACGCAAAGTTGAGTAACTGGAGGATTTAGCACTCAGTTCATTAATAAAGACATCAATAGGACACATGAAACTTCTAGCAGTCAGGCTCCAGGTTTTTGATGGGTGAAGCTGCTGAAGCCCTGCAGCTGAATTATCCTTACTTCTATGATCTCAATCCATTTTCTATTGATTTTTCTTACACAGCAGTAAGTCTTGATTAACTTTTGTAATAGCAAAGACTGCTTCAAAATGCCTTGATCAGACATAAGGATTTCCTGTTAACTAGAAATTAAAAATATATTTCTTCCAGTATCACAAGCAAGAAATGCATTCCTCTTTGCAAAAGGAATAACTGAAAAGACTGTAATGCTTCAACTGCCATTTTGTTGACTCGGAAGGTCATTGGAACATCTCCCGCAAAGGTGACTTAGCCAAGAGGAGAAGTTTTTCTGTGTTACATACACACAGCACTGGGTATCCTTCAGAGACTGCCCAGCTCAGCTAGTTACAGGTACCAGAAGATATCACACTTGGAGGAACGATGAAATATAAAATAGCAGCAAATACCCATTAAAACAAAATAGACAAACACATACTTACAAGAAAAGCTTTTGAAATTAAAGCTGCCGTATAGCAAACAATGGAATGCTTCAACGTTGTGTCACTGCATCACATAACAACCTTCAAGAAGCCTTTTTGTCAGGTCTGACATGCATCAAACTAACTGATTTGAAATATTTTGCATCATCCGAACTGTAAATTTTTGCAGATGCCACAAGTATTCTATTTTGCAGGCTTTCTAGAGATAATAGACAAATTTAACATCTTCAGGGAAGTTTAAAAGTTCTTGTCCAGTAAGGACAAAGTACAAAGAAAAAAAAATATATATTGAATTGCTGATATTGGTGATATGCAAAGACATCAAAACACTCAGACTGCCTTAATAAAGGTAAGTCAAAAATTGTAAGTTTAAGAATTGTCCTTCTAGCAAAAGAAGGTTATTTTCTTATCAATTTATATCTAATTAAGCAAAATTCATGATGGAAAAAGGGCCATTTTATTGTATTAGCCAGAAATGTCAGCATTCCATCCGCATCCATCCTGCACTGTGAAGATGAAAGCTGCTTAGTAGACCTGTCAATATTCTTTTCTTTTGTCTTTGTTTGTTTGTTTACGTTGTGATTTTTTTTCCTTTAAGGAACAAAATGTAAATACACATTTAGATTTGGTTTGTTTTTTTTTTTTTAAATCTAAAGCTATTATTATTATTTTAATCAGAATTTGTTATCAATAGCAGATACTTCTGGCTAAAACCAGATGACCCTGTGAGCTTTGCACAATTCACCTCTAAAAAGAAATGTCTATTTAAAATAAACTACAGGCTTATTCTTTAACTTAGGTTTCATGACTGCATTTGTTGCATTTCTGTCTCCTCAAAAAAAAAAAAAATCACTGAAATATATTAATATATTCATACTGTTTTTAATACTCGGGACAAAGAGAGAGCAGAAGGCCTGTATTTGAGTTATCAGTGCTGACAAAAAAGAATCTCTGTTGTGTTAAGCGTGCAAGAGATGGGGACACAGCTTTTCTTCCCTATCATCAAAATCCTAGTAATAACTTCCACTGCCCTTTTTGGGAAGCAGACATGAAGAATGACAACCCATACAGACAACCACCTCAGCTGCCTTAGTTTCCAGGTAAGTCCCAAAATGATGAGGTGACTATCGCAGGTGGCTTTCTACATGAAGCCCATACAGCTGAAGGTGGAATTGACCCTGCCTCAACTTCCCCGAATAGAGGAAAGCAAAAACTCTAGTTTTGGTTTCTGTAGAAGCTTCCTGCTTTAACTTGGATCCTTTTTCCACAAGTTTTCTCCCTAACGGATAACCAACATGGAAACATAATAGGCTGCGTCCTAAAACGTCACATCTTCTATTGCAGCACAAACCAAAGAACGAAGAGCACATTTGTTTTCAAGTTTTCGCTGACACCCTTTTAAATCCGTAGTTCTGAGAGAACAATCCTTGAACAGTTCTCTTCTACCTATCTTATTAGATCTAAACTGACAGTGTAACGCCCTAAGATCACAACAGCCATCAGATCACTTCAGCTGCTCCAGTCAGCATCTGCTTCTAAGCAGCAGAGTTCATCACACAAGCTCTTCTAAACGCAAGGTCTGAGATTTGCACCTCTGCGCTCTGGTACACAAACAATAAAAATGACAAGAGTGTCAGCTCCTGGCAGATCAAGGATAAGTTTCCGAACATCCTCACTTTTCATAATGACTAAAATAACATTTTTCTCCTCCTGTTTGATGAGAAGCATGAGTTCGATTTTCTTTCAGACATTTGTTTGACGCTCCATTCCAGACCACTAACTTACAACTTCCTGTCTCTCCTCAAAATCTCACATTATCGAGTGTGAGAATATCTCTTCCATAATGTTATCCAAAAATAACAACAGCAGATTGGCATAAAACTCCACTGTAGAAATCTCACACCATTTCAAAGCAGTCAAGAGAAAACCTCCCCCTGGTATTCACTCTGGGTAGTGAATGATGTGTATCTTGAGAGAAATATTGTGGAATCGATGCCAGAGATCAATCACTTCAAAGAAATACAGTCATTTGGGACAGTGTCTTTTGCAGAGCAGAAAGCAACTCTGCTACAAAAACACTTTATGCACAATGTACATTCGTATGCATATGATTATGCAGAAGTTCATTTATAATATATCTCAGGAGATGCAGTAGCTTGCATGCAGTTATTTAACTAGTTTGGGGACTTGGCAAGAGAGATTTGCTCTTGCTCTCCTCACATTTTATTATGGGAAGTTTATCATCAATATTAAAGTTTAATTCCCCCAAAGCAGTGCATTAATGCATTCATAAACTTTAATACCCAGAGCTTTGTGCCCACCTTCATCATATATTGAACACAATTGTTAAACAGCAGTTCTATATTTTCCTGTAGTTCTTTTTCATAATAAAGAGATTTCAGAAATATTTCAAAAGCACAGTCATTTTGAAATTTTGCCTAGACATTCTGCCTGATTTTAAATGTCTGCCATGCAGGAAACTGAGTTTTATGGTTCTCAGAGTAAAAACAAAGACCACAGACCCCTAGCTCTCTCAGCTCTCTCTTTTCAAGCAATTTTGCTAATCGTGTATGGAACTTCTGGTACATTTACTATTTATTGCTTGCCCCTATAGCCTCATTTCAAGTTCACACATAATCATTTGGTTTTATGTCCTTTCATTATTTAGAAGTCATCTATTGCTTTGTGTAATAAACTAAACGTCGGGAGTCATTTCCCATGAAAGATCAGTCCACTATTCCAAATACTGTAAATACTTGTAACAAGTCAATGCCTGTCCAAAGAGCCCTGTCCTTTTCTTATATACCAAAGTATTGGGAAGAGGAACTAAGCCCTCGTATTAAGCAGTTAATTAACACAACAGCACATTATAATATTTTCCCTTATATGTTCTTCACACTGAGAGGAGGTGACATCCAAGGATACAGATTACAGGCAGTCAACACACTAAAGAAGGAAGAACAATAAAGAAAAGATAAAGCAGGAAATAAAGTCAATTTAGTTGTAATGCAAGAAAGCAAACAGCAGACTTATTAAAGGGGGAAGAATAAAAGTAGTCCCAAAGACATTATCATTTGTCGGAACTGCTATTTTTTCTTTGACACCACGGCATGTACAGAGAAAGAAGAGAGAGTTCAGAGATGATCAGGAGAGCTTTAAACTGGCTTATAGTCCCTGACACAGGATACACCAAGAACTAACAAGCCACAGACACAAAGCCCCCTAACTGTCTATCAGCAAAACCTTAATATAATTTATTTAACTTGGCTTCTACTGCCTACAATAACTTCAGTCCTCAAGAACAGCTGGCAGGCACCAAAAGAAAAAACATACTTAGGACGCTGCCAGAGAGAGGGTTAATTAATTTTTAAAATCTTTGTATTTTATTTAGCTTCTGCTGCCATCTACAGTAATCATCACAAACCTGCACACAGAGCAGGTACCGCACTACCAGCAACAAAACAAACCTTTGGCACAGTAACAAGCTCGGCTGGAAAGGCATCAGGGGACTTCCACTGTCACCAGATGATCTAATGAACCCTCTTTGTAGATGAGCTTCTCCTCTCAGTTGGGGCCCAAAAATTCATTTACGGATACTCATCAGTTCTGTAAATGAATTAACTCACCCACTTAGCACACCCATACAAGCACAGATTTCATGAGTCTGTTGATCAACAGGGTAGCAGTGCTGGCCGTGAACTGACTAAAGTTTTCATTTCTCTGATATCATCACATGGGTACTGACAAGCTCAATTCAGTTCCTAATTTTTCCACACAGTCATGTCATGAAAAGGGGAATACTGTAAGGAAATAATTTGTTCATGAGCTCCCAAAGAACCTTGTGTAAGCTATCTTATTAATGTTGGGGCTTTTTTACATTCCAAATAACAGCAAGTAACGCTGCAATTCCAAAATCCATGTTTGTTGCACACAGTAGCGCGCCCAAGGTACGCTAGTAATTTTTGCAGGATGAAACAAAAAACTCCAAACAAGAATGCAGCATCTGTTTTAATGTTAAAATTAGCTACCAAATAAGTAATTTGAAGATGCTATACCTTAGACCATAGCTTACATTTTCAACAATTAATGAGTGATTTCTAGTTCATAAAATCATGAATAGTTTAGATTGGAAAGGACCTTAAAGTCCACCCAGTTCCTCCCCTGCCATGGGCAGGGACACCTCCCACTGGATCAGGGGCTCAAAGCCCCATCCCACCTGGCCTGGAACCCCTCCAGGGATGGGGCAGCCACAACTTCCCTGGGCAACCTGTTCCAGGGCCTCACCATTCTCATCATGAAGAAATTCCTCCTTATGTCCAGTCTAAATCTGCCCCTCTCTAGTTTATACCCACTGCCCCTCGTCCTATCACTACAGGGGCAATGGGTATAAACTGGAGAGGGACATATTCTTTGAGTCTTATCAGCAGTTCCACTGTGATGTTCACCTCAGCATTGTCACTGCTATATGGTAGCATGTGAAGCAGCATAAACTTAGAACTTATCCACTGAATATATTTGCTGAACTCCAGTGTTCTCAGATGAACCTTAATAAAAAGTTAGCGAAGGCAGGACATTACTGAAAAATCTATTTTCTTCACTTTTCCAACTCAAACACAACACCCAAACAAGTTAAGAGCCTTGAACCACTTGAATGGCTTCAGGAACTTGCTGGAAGCTTCAAAACTGCTTTGAAGTGCTTCAGTAGTTTTAAAACTGAGCAAAAACTTGTAGAAAGAAATTACAGAATTTCCTCTCTATATTACATTCCTTTTGTAGCTTTGAAATGTGCTAATTGTACAACAGAAGTGAACAGAATTGAGTGGAAGTCCCTTTCAGATTCCCTTAAAAGCACAAGGAGGCAAAAAAAATCTTCTGTTGGGGATGCTATAGTATGAAATATTTATAGCTTCCTTTCTGGTCTATCCATTTCTCTTCCAAATCAACATTTCACATGCACTCAGGGCTAATTCACTGAACGAAAGGGTTTCTCACCAGTGCTCAAACTCAGGACTGTTTCAGACAGAATCCAATTTTTACCTTTCCTTCTTCCAGCAGTCACCAAATTACCTTCAACAACTTATTAACAAACTAAACCCCTTGCATGCCAGCAAGTAAAGACATTATGAACATCCAAAAATAAGTCCATAAAATATTTTCCCTTCTTCTTAAAGACAGAAATATATTAGGCCAATAAGGAGGAAATGAGATCTAAGAACATAATCACCTATAGTATCAGAAAGAATCTGTTCTGGTGATCAGAACAGTGACTCTTGCCTACACAAAATACCATCAAATTAATTCCTACAGGATTAGGATTATGTCCAACATTTCTCCTTTGCGTAAGGGATACACTCAGAAGTTTTTGCACAACTGCTGGAAATTAAATGATCTCAGAGTTGATCCTGCAGTGCCTTTTCCCTATTTGCTATGCATAAAACATCCATAAGGGTACCGACTGCCCTTAAGACAGCAAACTGTACTTCTAACAGCTTGCTACCGTTTAGACATCAAACCTTTAACCTAGAAGAGAAGCTTTCCTGAAATAAGCTCCTTACAGCGAGTCAGGTATTTCTTTTAAAAAAATGCAGTGATGTTTTATTAATAAGAGCTGAGATCTATAGGCTAAAAAAATATGCTGTAAATCTACCAAAAATTATTCATGTTTTGACCCATTTGCACATTTTTTGCATATTTTAGGGCCAAGTATATTTATCTATTTAAGAGTCCCTTCATTAAAGCGTCACATGAACTATGGAAAAACAGCTTTAGACTTAAACTAAAAATATTTACACTGTACCACACCTGTTGTAAGTCATTCTGTCTACGAAAACAGTGGTAAATAAGCTTCACCAAATTATTGAAGACAGGCATGAATCGTTCAGAAAACCAGTGAGTATCTCTGCAGTTAAAAGGACAGGTAAGACATCTGTCCAACCCAAGTGTAGAAAATCATGAAATGTATAAACTGCAATCTTTTTACCACAGAACAAAGTAGTAAAATTGCCTTAAGTGCAACAAACCCAAACTGCAAAAACATATCATAAAATTTGTGACCTACTCAAGAATTGCGACCGACCAATGTATTCGCACGTACACCAAACCACAAAATTAATGACAAATAGATGTTTCTACTGAAACAAAAATATTTTATTTCTTGGAAACATAGCTGAAAATGTTTAAGTAAAGGAGGCGGTGAAAAAGAAGATCCTGTCATTGAAGTGTTTCTCAGGTACTTGGAAAGCCTAATTGGTTGCTAATTCTGTCATCAATTCCCAACACAGAGTTCGGGAGTTAAGTCCACTCATTTCAGTTTCCATTTGTAGAACAGCAGTAATGCTTTATCCTACTTTTTCCTTGCTCATCCTCTTTTTGATAAATTTGCTTAAAGAACTTTTTTTAAACATCTTTATAGATTAAGCATTGCAATAGGCTTGCTGCCTTCATAAATTAAGACCATCACAAGGATGCCTACTGCACATGGTTTTGCTTCAAAAGAAGCCTGTGAAGCTATTTTTCTTCACAATAAGCTGACAAAAAGCCTCATGGCTGGTTGTCTCCAAGAACTCCACAAAGTGCTGCAAATACCAGAACTATAACAGGCTGAGTATTTGTCTACAGTTGCTCAGTGAAGAAGAGCAACACTAAGAAAGAAAAGGAAATCTCAAAGGGATACATGTTAAACATTCCTAAAAACATGTTAAAGTAACACCGCGTTAAGAATAAACTTCAAGAAATGGGCTACATTCTGCAGAAACATCCGATAAATGTTGGACTCTATTCAGTGAAAATCTTCAGGAAAACCAGCAGCTCTGCCAGGCTGCGGGAGCTTGGGCGGGCATGGCCACACACACCAAGCGTACAGGAAAAAGAGGCTCATATACTTTTTCAGTAAATACATTTAATATATACCAAGAAAAAAAGTCACCACAACAATCCTGAACGGGTCAAAACTCAACCAAAAAGAAACACAAACCCTTTGTAACAGTCAGTTCTCTCCTTATTAAATCAAACGATGCACACAAACTATCAAGACTGCTATTTCAAACAACTGATGCAAAGAAGGGAAGATTGCACCACCTGGGTGAACAAAGTGGGCGATTATTCAGTTGCAAAGTAGTCCCCTATTGAGAAGTGACCATGGAGTTGATAAAGTCAGAACAGCGTTCCACGCTCTACAGACCTTATGCATTTTCAGTAACCTGAAAGCATCATAAAGGCAGAGGCTACAGCCGATATACAAACATCCTCAAAGGAATGCAACCACAAGGCAGGTTCTGCAGTGCGGACAGTCCCCGAGGTGTTGCCAACTCACTCCAAATGCCCCCACGCACAGAAAGCACCAGTGACAGGCAGCCTTCCTGCCCCACACCTCCTGAATTCCTCAGGTTCAATACTGGCTAAAAATTGTCCAGAACTGAAGCTCCACACGCAATATCACTGAATTGCAACTGGTTTGATAGAAATTATTTTGCCAGTTTTATCAAAATTCTTTATCTGAACAGTTTTACTGCAACTTGTCATTCATTAGAAACCATCAATAATGAAAGCTGATTGTTTCAGGGTAATTTGACTGCCTAAAACCAACTGCCAAGTGTTTTAAAATAGATCTTTTAAACCTACCACTGTGATCAGGATCGACTGAGAATATCTGAGCTTTTGGTACAGGAGTCCATCTGCTTTATGGCCTTCATGTAATATTGAGGGACCCGAAGAGTCACTTTATTTGAGATACTTACCAGCAACAGTTAAAATAGAATCATAGAATAGTTTGGGTTGGAAGGGACCTTAAAGATCATCCACTTTCAACCTCCTGCTATGGGCAGGATCAGGCTGCCCAAGCTCCACGTCCCACTGGATCAGGCTGCCCAAGGCCCCATCCAACCTGGCCTTGAACACCTCCAAGGGATGGGGCAGCCACACCTTCCCTGGGCAACCTGTTCCAGGGCCTCACCACTCTCACAGCGAAGAAATTCCTCCTTATGTCCAGTCTAAACCTGCCCCTCTCCAGTTTACGCCCATTGCGTAACTTTAAGGAGTTCCGATAGGCACCTCTGATCAGAATGGAAAGAAACACTGGCAAGGCCAAATCAGGACTACTCCTTAACAGCATTTGGAGGGTAGGGAGAAAGGTGAGGCAGGGGAGTGGATTTCTTTTTACAGATCTGTACTTTGTAGCTTGTCGTGGTTATAATTAACCTCATTAATTGGAGCAAGAATAACTGCTGGTAGCAAAATAAAACTGATTGCTTAAAATTTTCAAAACCTTTTCTTTATTCCCTTTGTTTTTTGGTTTGTTTTTTTTTAATACAGTAGTAACTCTGCTGAAACAAAACATCAGTTCAGAAGAATTCCTATTCTGCACACAGTCTGTGAGCCACTGAGTGTTGCTACAGTTGTAGCCTCCAGTAATAAGTGAGCCAAACAACTCAGATTTAAAATAATATGAGAATAACAAATACCCTTAGCAGACAGGGGTTGATTCTGAAATATATGGAAGTGGAAGCAGAAGTGAGGAGTGGTACATTTTATCTTGGTTAAACATTCACAAACAGCTGCAGCTCTGTGCTTAAGTGCAGTGTACTACTTGCAGAAAATGAGTAGAATGCAGAAATTCTTCAGCCTGGTTGCCTACGAAAACATTCCCAGTATTCCCTAGGAAATTGCTGAGGACAATATGTACCAGAGCATCATCACCTTCCTCAGAGACTGCAGCGGATATAGTTTGGGGAATTTTAACCAATAAACAGCATCATGAGAATTCACAGACAGATAAACAGCAAGCAGCTGTACCAAATTTGTGTATTTTGGGAAAATCATGTATTTCAGACAAGGTACACTGAATTGTCTATATAGCACACACAAATAATTATTACAAACTTCAAAAGAATGTTTTTGATTAAATACAAGTTAAAAAGTAGACAAGATACAAAACAAAACTGTACCTACAACAGGCTTCCCCTCACATCACCGTGTTCAAACATCACTCCCTTCGCAGAGCCTTCATACCTTCAGAGGGCTTTAGGCTGGGGCCCAGATCACTAAGGGGAGCAGACTACCATTTCACAAGAACTGATCAATCCCTAGGAGCTCCTGTTGAGCTTCAGGCTTCAGCCTGGAAGAAAAGGAACTGCCCCTAAAGGTCTAAGGCCATCT
The DNA here is from genome assembly GCF_017976375.1 of Cuculus canorus. Taxonomy (NCBI): domain Eukaryota; kingdom Metazoa; phylum Chordata; class Aves; order Cuculiformes; family Cuculidae; genus Cuculus; species Cuculus canorus. Next base: position 4,079,791 of record NC_071415.1, on the reverse strand, counting down.
ATCAGAATGCACTGCAGCAGCATAGCTGGAGTCAGCCCAGAAAAGCTAAGGGGGAGAATGAGTTGTAGATCATAAAATTAGGTAAATAAGTGATGTAAATAATGCAGATAGAAAGGTGAGCATACCTAGAGAAACAAAGTTCTTCCAGACAAAAGACAACAAGAGGTAACCCAAGACCCTACTAGTCTGATAGTCTTTTTCAACAACCCCAGCAGCCACAGAACTGGGCCCCCAAGAAACCCACAAGGAAGTGCAAGCAGGACCAAAATGGACAGAAAAGATTAGAGTCAGCTCTGTTCCCACACACGCTCAGCCAAAATTTCTGTTAAATTCTTTAGAAGAGCTTGCAGACTACATTTGGGTTTATTTTTGATATATAATGACTCTAATCAGCATCCTATCTTCGCAGCTCGAAGTGCTGTCATGATGCAACCAATGCAGTTCTAAGGCCATTCCACAGTAACAGAACAGACATTTGTTAACCTATGGACAAAACTGTCTCAAATTATAATTTAGTAATAACTTCTGGGACAGTAAAACTTCACACATTTGCCAGGTATTAGAAAGAGACAAAGTGACCACTAAAACAGAAAGCCCAGATTTCCCTGTTGAGCAGGTTGTGAGACGGCTACATTTCAGTGTGATTTGTCACCAGGTTGCACGGCGAGTTGGGGCTGTCCCCAAGCAGAGAGCTGGCCAAAGCCAACCAGGACACAGCAATGTTCATCTGCACCTGTAGAATTAATTGCTTTGTAGCTTTTATTCCTAAATGACCACTAAGGATTAGAGTGAGACCCAAATAAAAAGGTTGCGATGAATGCTATAATATATTTTCACAAACAAATTCTCTGTGACATATAAAATTTCTTACTTTATGTTCTGATTAGGCTTATAATGAACTTTCATATTTCAGATTTAACATTCTGAGTCACAAAACTGGCCTAATGCGGTTGAGAGCAGAGGACTAGAGACTGCAATTTGCTATTCTATCTCATGCCCTGCCAGCAAGCTGACACTCTATTTTAAAAGTACTGAGCAATTTGAAAGGTTTCCAGACAGCAGGGATTTAAATGTACTTTGTGAGCAGAGATTTGTTCATCTTTTCCACCCCACTGAAAGAAAAGCAAAAAAAAAAAACAAACGAGAAAATCATTACTCCCTTTTTAATTACAATTGCGCTTACATAGGGGAAGGAGCTGCAGAAAAAGAAGCGTATCAGACACATAGCATTAAATAACCATATTAGCGGGTAAGTTTTCAGGTGTATTTGTGCAAGTTAGCCTAGCTACAAAGTGTAACAGAAGCAGGAAATGCCTTATTCAGCTCCAGCTGCAGTGGGGAGCAGGGAGGAACTGGTTCAGTAAATCTTTACACCAAAGTTTATAACAAACAAAAGCTGAAACAAACAGTTAATAAAAGATTAGAAACACTTACAAGGACATTCCACAGGAAATAGAAGGTCATATTGGAACTATAATTGCCTTATCACACTAGCCCAAATCTACTTCCTAGAATGCTTTTCTGTGTACTTTTTACTCCCTGCAACTACAAATGACACTTGGTGATTAATTACATTTTTGTAGGAGTAGGAAAAATATAAGTTCCACAAGAATGGGAAGACGGGCGAACAGAGAGTGGGGAAAACAGCAAAGATGCTGTAACCACACTCTAGTACAGTTACATCTGATACTAGAATAGATCTCAGACAGGAAAAGAAGAGTTTGAAACATCCATCAGTCCCAAACAGATACTGCTGTTCACATTTGTGCTTATTATGTTTACCCGTCATGTGCATACACGAGCAGTATCACAGTAATAACACCAAGACAAAAATTCAGGTGAAAATCTTCCAAAGTTCCTTTATCTAAGGGAAGTAGAGTTTTGCAATTTATTTTTTATGGAATTTGCTTCCTTCTTACAGAAGACTGCAGGTGGTGTCATATGGCCTGGAGCCTATCCTACTGCTGTAACAGAATAGAAGAAAAGGGCACAACCCATCTTTTCTATGTTGCAGGTGGAAACCTACATTTAATCTGTAACACTCAAATGGAAAGTCAGTAACTTCTGTTCACTGGAGCTACTACACTGAGCCTAGTAACTGCCAGAAGACAAATCTGTTATGCTCTGCTATCCTTTCCCAGGATCCATAATGCCACATAAAGCAGCAACATCCAGGAGGATAAGGCAAAGACATAGTCCAAAATACACCACTTTTTTTTCTTAAAATTGGCTTCCTTTCTACAAGTGGTTATGACTTGGAAAACTCTTCAGTCATTTCTGCTTAAAACTTAGAATAAACTCTGTTTGGTGTTGTAGACAACACCACACTGGGAGGAGAAGCTGCTCCACCAGAGCTGAAAGACTTTGGAAAAGTCAAATGAAGTTAGCAAGAACTTAAAGAGACACACCTTCAGTGTTAACGGGGCCTTTGTATTGCATAATTTTCCTAAGATGACCTGATGGCCAAGTGTCCAAAATTATTGCTTCTCAGGAGACTCTAATGTTCTGCATCCCTTGGAGCCTTAAGATATCACAACCAGAATGGCAACTCCACTTTGGCAAAGCATGACTGTCCCAACTGGATTAGGAACAGAGCACAACATTAGCAACCAGTCAGCATCCCACATAACAGGTGTGCCAAAGGCACAGGAGAAGGGTAAGACATGCAATACTAAAAGCTACTTCAGACAAAGAAATATTTGCTTAGTGCCACAGTGAGAGCCAGAAACCAGAGGCTAGAGGACCTTTCAGTGGTGCCTTTTTCATAAACTGGAAGCTAACAAAGAGTTGTGGTGATATTGTGCCTGGCTATCAAACTGTACTTATCTTACCCAGCCCTACAGGTGCTCGCTACACATTGCGTTACTTCATATAGGCAGGGTCTTCACAGCTGGGTGAGTCCCATCAGCAGCTGTGGAGTGAAGCCGACTGAGGGATGCCCATCATGTCAACACAATCATCAGTCCCACAATTCATTGAGGCAAATAAATTCCCATCTAAATAAAGTGATGTTCACTCAAAGAGAAAGTAAATTGCAGAGTTTTTTTTATAAATCTCTTATTTTGTTGGATAATATTCTAACCATTTTTCTATTGTAACTAAACAGGTGCGATTCTTTCTTGGAATACCACTACCATGGGCCAACCATGGCATTTTAAATCACATTAATTCACTAGTTAAGGAATTAAATGCTTCTTTTGCAGTGATCTTTCATTGTGACACAGGCAATTATCTTCATGGATGGAAATCTATAGCTCCCAGAACTGCTGGACAATTAGTGAGAATTAATAAAAATCCACGCATGATTTGCTACTGCAGTCATAGATCAAATGGTAAACTAACAGTCTCTGCCTCTCCTCAAAGAATAAGATCTGCAAGCTCTCTTTAAAATAAGTCTGCCACTAAAATGGGGTTGGAATACGTATTTCATCATCATAAAATGGCTCGTGTCACACTAGAAATCATTTCACCAAAATCCCTCTTAGTTAAATTTGTACACGTATTTCTTTGGGGCTGCAAGCAGATATTTCTGCCTGTGCACAGCACCTACCTTTGCGCTCTGAACACTTTAAGACTTTGTCTTCAAATTCAGTTCTCCCAAAGCATTCAAGCAGCTCCAGAATGACTAACTCCAGGTTTAATTTATGCTCCTGTATTGTATGTCTATTTACTTAGGTCAAACACTTAATTTAAACATGCTCAGGTATGATGGGATCTGCCTACACTTCCAGTTCAAACAGTGAACAAGAGCAGAATTGTTTAAATGATACTTAGGAGCTCCGAAGTGCTTTCTGATCTTCTGAAAATCAGAATCATATATAGTTTGGGTTGGAAGGGACCATAAAGATCATCCACTTCCAACCCCCTGTCATGGGCAGGGCCACCTCCCACTGGGTCAGGGGCTCAAAACCCCATCCAACCTGGCCTGGAACATCTGCAGGGATGGGGCAGCCACAGCTTCCCTGGGCAACCTGTTATAGTGCCTCACCATTCTCGTAATGAAGAAATTCCTCATTATGCCTCGTCTAAATCTGCCCCTCTCCAGTTTATACCCATTGTCCCCAGTCCTATCACTACAAGCCTTGGTGAAAAGTCTCCTCATCTTTCTTCTAGAACTGCACTATGACTTAACAACCTTACTAACAAGTTGGGGCCTGGTCCTATTGTTACCACAAAGAAAAACTCCCTTTGTCCTTCAGTGACAACTGCAAAAAAGATAACAGAACAAAGTTCTCAGATAAAAAGAAATTGTTCCAACAGCACCAACAGCCAGGAGAGGAACAAGAACGGTCCAAATTGACCATAAGCAGAACCTTAAGTACACCATGTAGCTCTCTTCTGTGTTTCAGCGAGGAATCCTGTGTTCATTTAATGCTGTTACCTGTAAATACTTCCTTTCCCTCTGCTGGTTTCTTAGTCCCCATTCCCCACTCTGCAAGTTCTGTTCTACACCCCATCCCCACCAGCACAGTATCTGCAGCCTTTCAGACAGCTTCTTGCCGTAATCAAGTAATCTTTAAGTACTATGAAACTGAAATATGAAGGTATAAAGTATCACTGGTGACTTTCACAGCCTGAACTGGAAACAAGGGTCAGTAAAGAGCCCAGCAGGACCAAGAAAGTCTATTTCTGTCCTGGCTTTAATTAATTGCAGTGGCTCAACTCTTGGTTGAAGAGATTAATAGGAGCACACTTTACTATTTCTATGTAAACAATAGTTAATAAGTGTGCTAGCCCTTGGTGATCAAGATTATTCAACTCTAGGTTTCTGGCACTCATAAAACTTACTTTCTGAACACCCAAAATTGGTTTCTACTGGTCATTTTTTACATCAGCTGTTAGTGCTTAAATGCCACAGAGCTTTCAGTATGAGTAAGCAACACCACTTAGAAAATCCATTTGCTTTCTTTGGCTGTTCCAGTGATCATCGCTCATTTTTTATGAACAGTTTAGGAAAAAAATTTCACTTATACAGAAACAACCACAAAGAGCAAACAGCAAGTTAATACACTCAAGCCTGTAGAGAAGTCACAATATATTTTACCTAAGTGGGATAACACTCTAATGAGTAGCCAGAGGTGTGGCACAGAAGTATTTATCCAGAGATGGATCTAACCAAAACTTCCGTCATATCAAGCATATGAAATGCAATGCAGTAATTTAATTGATAGATTTGGATAAACATTTTCAGGAGTGCTGTTTTTGACGTTCTAATCCTGCCTGCTTCCTATTTTCCCCTTATCTGACACTTACTCGGCACTGGTGAGACTGCACCTTGAGTACTGTGTTCAGTTCTGGGCCCCTCCCTACAAGAAGGATGTTGAGGCTCTGAAGCGTGTCCAGAGAAGAGCAACGAAGCTGGTGGAGCAGCTGAGGGATCTGGGGTTGTTTATCCTGGAGAAGAGGAGGCTGAGGAGAGACCTTATTGCTCTCTACAACTACCTGAAAGGAGGTTGTGGAGAGGAGGGAGCTGGGCTCTTCTCCCAAGTGACTGAGGACAGGACAAGGGGGAATGGCCTCAAGTTCCACCAGGGGAGGCTCAGGCTGGATATGAGAAAAAAAATCTTCACAGAAACAGTCATCGGGCACTGGAACAGACTGCCCAGGGAGGTGGTCAAGTCACCTTCCCTGGAGGTGTTTAAGGATGAAGTGCTTAGGGGCATGTTTTAGGGAGTGTTAGGAATAGTTGGACTCATCCTGTGGGTCCTTTCCAACCTGGTGATCCTATGATTTAAGCAGCTTTGAGGCTCTCTCTCAATAGCAACTTCAATTCAGAGGAGGAGCCCCGTGGCATCGTGTATCTGGCTGTCACATCTGCTTTCATAGGATGGTTTGGGCTGGAAGGGACCGTAAAAATCACCTAATTCCAACCCCCTGCCATGGGCAGGGACACCTCCCACTGGATCAGGGGCTCCAAGTCCCATCCAGCCTGGCCTTCAACACCTCCAGGGATGGGGCAGCCATGAGTTCTCTGGGCAACCCTGGCCAGTGCCTTCGTACTCTCATCATGAATTTCTTCCTAACATCTAATCTAAATGTTCCCCCCTCCAATTTAGAGCCTTTCTCTCTTCTCCTATCACTACATGCCCTTGGGAAAAGCCTCTCTCCAGCTTTCCTACAGCCCATTTCAGTTCGGAGAGGCTACTCTAAGGCTTCCTCGGAGCCTTCTCCTCTGCAGGCTGAGCTGCTCTCTCCAGGAGTTGAACTCTCCAGGCGGAGCAACCAACTCTCTCAGCCTGTCCTCGAGTGGGAGGTGCTCCAGCCCTCCGATCATCTTCATAGCCCTCCTCTGGACCCGCTCCAACAGCTCCAAATCCTTCTTATGTTGAGGATTCCAGCACTGAACACAGTACTGCAGGTGAGGTCCCACTAGAGCGGAGCAGAGCGGCAGAACAGAGCCCTGGCCCCGGGGAGACGCTGCTTTTGGTGCAGCCGAGGATACCGCTCGCCTCGCGGGCTCACATCGAGCTCCTCTCCTCTGTGCTCCCCCTTTTCCCTTCGCTTCGGTGCCCGCCTGGAGCCGGTGCCCCCCGCGCCCCGCAGAGGGCGCCCTTGCGCTGCGAACGGCGCCGGGGCGGGCGGAGGGGGGGCGGTCAGATGGGGCGATCCCCCGCCCGAGCTCCCGCCACACCGCAGCCGTTCCCGCCGCTCCGATCCCCGCCGGCACTCGGAGCTGCGTTATCTACATTCACTCACCTATTCTGCGCGGTGCCATCTCGCAGCTTGGAGAGACGATCCTTTAACCCGTGTCCTGGGCTGCATCCAAAGCAGCGTGGCCAGCAGGGAGGGAGGGGATTCTGCCCCTCTGTTCCTCTCTCAGGAGAACTTATCTGGAGTATTGTGTCCAGTTCTGGAATCCTCAACGTAACATGGAGATGGAGCTGTTGGAGTGGGTTCAGAGGAAGCTATAGTGATGATCGGGGGGCTGGAGCACCTCCCGGCCGAGGACAGGCTGAGAGAGTGGGGGTTGTTCAGCCTGGAGAAGAGAAGGCTCAGAGGAGACCTCAGAGCAGCTTCCAGTACCTGAAGGGGCTCCAGGAAAGCTGGGGAGGGGCTGTTCACAAAGGCTTTTGGGGATAGGACGAGGGACAATGGGTATAAACCACAGAGGGGCAGGTTTAGACTAAACATGAGGAATTTCTTCACCGGGAGAGTGGTGAGACCCTGGCCCAGGCTGCCCAGAGCAGTGGTGGCTGCCCCATCCCTGGAGGTGTTCAAGGACATCTTTAGAGGCTCAACAGACCTGAAGATACCCCAAATTCAAGTCTTAAGATGGTTCAAAAGTACTGGACACTGCATGAGGAAGAAATAGGAGGAACAGATATGTTGAGGGGGGAGGGGGAGATGGATTAAACTGAACAAGGGGCGTTAAGAAGGGAAATCATGAGGAGACATAACAGAGTTAAGCTTTGCGATGCCCGTATTCTAAGTGGATTTTGTATTCCAGACACAATCTTCTGGACCTTGTGTACTGAGTTCTACCCTAGGCTAACATAAATAGCAAGGTTCTGCTGCATTCCAGGGTGAATTAAAGAGCAAAGGTAGCCCTGCTATATTAACAAGTTCATGACATCATAGGCTGCTGTCATCTGCTCAGCAGATATGTGCGGCCGTGCAGAACCACTTGCTCTTAACTCCAAAGAGGAAAGACTCCAGCTTGCAAGGCACAGAACTGCTTGAGTAACTCCACTGAACATCAGTGAGGCTACTTCAGCTGATGAATGTCCACCTGTCCCACCCTTCAGTGCTGCACACAGCCACACCAGCCTTTCCTATACAGTGGGCTTTTCAGCCCACTATATATATATATCCATCATATAGCGATTTCAAGTGCTTAAAAAGAACACCTTTGTATTCTAGGAAGCAGTTTCTTGTTCTTCTCTGGATGCCAACTACGCTATGCCTAATCCATCATATTTGTAGCCATCTACTGCCAAGAAGCAAATACTTCATTGAGTATTTTATAGCTATTGCATTTTGCAGAGACAAACTGTGACTACTTAGATCAGAATAAATAATAGCAATAAAAATAAAAACTTCAGTGATTTGATTTTCTTAAGCACATCCAAACCCTTTCACTTTAGAAATAAGACAAGACAAGAATACAAGGCATGCGCTTGTCACTTACACAGCAAGAATCTGCCTCTGCGTAGCCTACTTTTTCTTCAGTCTAAACCAATACTAGTCCCTGAGCTGGCGCTATTCATCTCCATCATTTAACTTACTTCCTCTTATTTTAAGAAAGTCAAAGATAAACTGGTCAGTCACTGCTAGAACTCCACTGTGAATATAAATACTCTTATTTGTTAAGTGCTACACTGAGTCAAATTGTCTGGAATAGAGTAGGGATGGCTACATTAGAAACAAAAGGAAGGAAGCTTGGGTTGAAAATGGCACTTCACACCCTATTTGAAATTATTCATTAGATACTTGTAAGCAGTACATTCAGTGTACATGAGAATAAGGATAGATTAGCATTTAAATAAACAGCCTGAATAGCGATTAATAAACATGTGAATTAATCCAGAATCCTATGCCACTATGGTAACACAAAATCCCATAATTTCAATGTTAGTGATGGTTTTGGAAGTGCTGCGAAAGTTATTTGAACAAACAAGTAAAATATCACCCCAGAGCACTGGCTTTCCTTTCTCCAACTTGCACAGACTGACTTGTTTATCTGAAGGGAAAAAAAATAGGTACTGCAAGGGAACTTCAACACCTTCACCCTTTGCTGGTCACTTCTCTCAGCCTTATCACCAACTGTTCAAACCAAGTTAGATCAAATAACCATCACTACAACCCGACAAAAGCAGCAGCAGTGACAGCAAGCAAACCAGCTGAACCAAGAGAAGTAATTCTTCCCGACATCGGAGAGCTGCACTTTTCCTTGTATTAGCAGAGCATGCTTGTAATACTCTGCGTCCACTGACAGAATGTGAGCAGACGCTTTTCTAACCAATGCAACTCCACGTTAATGAATTTTATAACAATTCTGCAAGTTGCATAGCTCTAGACTAATTTGAAGCGACCTCCTCCTTCCCAATCCAACAGCTACTCAGCATTTCAAGCTACGACAGTAACAAGGTCAGTGCCTTGTTAGTTCAGGAAATTCTACCCCTTCTGTTGTTAAGTGGGTTAATCTTTGACATTCCTGTAACTGTTGTGCAGGTGGGTGAACACCACAGAGTGCAAGGTTATCAAGAACCCCACTTCTAAAAACCAGATTTGGAATTCCTAGGGATTCCCAACTGAGAACTTCACACTGACCAAAATTTTTAGATCTATGGAATAACTAGAGGACTGTACACATGGCAAAATAAACTGCTAAGAGATGAACAAGCAGGTACTAGTGAAAGGCTGGTGCTGCGAGGAATTAAAGGAGGGGAAAAAAACATAAGAACTGTGCCGAGTCCAAAACAAAATACATATTTGATGCCTTATAGCCCTGGTAATGCTTCCAGACAAAAAAAAAAAAAAAAAAAAAAAGAAAAAAAAAGGGGGGGGGAGGCTCAGATCTTAGAACTCTGTTCTTCTGCTACTTCAGTCACTTAGACAGTGGACTCAAATCCTTACATACAGAAAAACCCCCCGGAAGACCAAAATACTACTCATTACTACTAGAACTGTACAGTAATATCAGCTCTGAGTAAGACATGTTTTACATAAATGAAATACAGCTACATCCATAAAACTCCCAAATATTTATATCTACCTTCATGCAGCAACCATCAGGGAACCAAAACTGAGATCACTGCACTAGAAGTGCTTGATCATTGCACCAGATGAAGCTTCAGAATTAGCACCTCTTATTACTGGGACACACCGCAGGAACCACAGTCACGCTTGATAAAATATTGGAAGGATTGGGTGAAATATTTGGAGATCGTGTCAAAAAAATTCCCTATCAGTTTTATAAATTTCAGCAAGGATAAAAGGTGGCAAGGAAAAACGATACTATCTTTACTCAAGTCCTGATGCAGTTTTTTATTTAGAAAAGCTGAAATATATTCATTCCAGACAGACTGTCTGCATTACTAATTCTAACAGCTCATAAAAGGAACATTCATAATGAATTATTACAGAGTTGCAAAGCAGCATTTTAGCAATAAACTGTCGAACAGGAAATTTTCTTTATAAGGGTAAGAATGTAATCTTTTATAGCCCTTATCCCGCCAGTAACAGAAGTGCTTTAATCTCCAAAATTAGAGAAAGGAAGAGCAAGGTTTTAAGAATAGAATCGTTCATTACTAGAATTCTTCACTTAAAGTGAACAATTAAACCCCACCACAATACAGGCAATTCTGTTCTTTCAACCCTTTTAAGTATTTGCAGTCAGATAAGGTGATCCAGTAACTTCATTTTCTCAGTCCCCAAGAGGGAGACTGAACGATCTTTAAATGTAGGCTATTAGATACATGGTTTCTATTCCAGGATATACTGCAGACACCTTAAGTGGTCCAGATAAAGCAGCTATCACCTGTGTGCCTCAGTTTCTCATTATGGAGAACACAGAATTACATACAGGCGTATTAACAGTTCCATAATGCTTAGCTAGTGTTACAAGTATTACAGAAACCTTGGGTTAGAAGAAATATAACATGTACATTTTACATTCTATATACAAGTAAAAGTATGAAAATCAAACTTGTGAATGGAAGTTTTTACACTTGTTGACTAATTGTGTAACCACCAACGCTGACTAACCAAATTTACTCTACTCACATCCTAATACAGCTGTGAGGAGGCTAAACCCAGCAGAACACCTCTTATAAATAAGTGTCTGTATCCCACAACACGTCAGAATACAGCAGCAAGCACACACAGAGTGCTGATGAGGGAAAAGAAGATTTGGAACTGCAGGCCTCCCCTCCGATCCTCTATACATGGATTAAATACTCTTAAAGGCATTTCCAGTTTCCCACTGGCCACTAGGTGCTTTAACGTAATATTATATTAACAAGAATGTTGCCCATGGATTCATGAGAGCAATACATGTCACTTAAACAGAGTGCTCTTGTGACAGAGATTATGATCAGTACCTTGTACCAATGATCTTGATCCATGGATAAAGAACAAAACTATGATTGCTCTTTAAGTCACAACTTTTCTTGATTCAAGCTGGAACAGCATGCATTACTAACACTTACCCAAAAGCAATCACACCTTCAAATTCCAACCACCTTGAACAACTTAAAATAAAAACGACCACACAGTTCTAGAAGCATACTTTCAAAAGATAAAAATGCTTGGAGAAGGGAAAACGTCTTCTAGAGTCAAAATAGAAGGAATACGCTAGCTATTGGAACTGTACAAAATCCTCCTCTATATTATTACAGGATATTTCTCATAGTCAGGCTCAAGAAATTGTAACTAACATTCCATTTAGAAAGTTAACAGACATCTGAGGATTTTCTCAGAGATTGTTACAGGAGCATCCTACAACAACAACAACCTGTTTGCAAACAAGTAGTTACACTAGTATGCCAGAGCAGAAGAGGAAGCCAATACGCGAGATAGCAGTAGGAGGTATTCAAGAATATGCAGCATTTTTTGTGGTGCTTGGAGCATCAATAAAGCAACTTCTTACCATACAGATAGTTTCTCATATGTAATGTTTCCAATGTTTTCTTTTGTCATTTGTTTGGTGGTTTTGGGGATTGCATTTCGGTTTTCTTTCCTCCAACTCACACTCTGTGCAATACCTTTTATCCAACACTCCAAAAGCATTCCCAAAGCTCAGCCTCAAACAATTCAAAGGGATAGATCCAAATCCGAGTTGTTCACAAAGTACTAGAAAAAAACTAACATTTAAGGTGTAACTTTGCAGCATGACTTTTCTCATCTCAGCTAACCCTGGTCCTGTTCTGTATCTCAGCCCTCAATGCAAGTACCCATCCTTTTACACAACACCACAAAGCATTTGGAGTGGCAGTATTAAGGACTGCTTGCGATATTATTCTCAGCACTTAGGAGGCATTAAACTAGAGAAAGTCTAAAGGAGGGCTACAAAGAGGGTCGAGATGCTGAAGAACGAGACAGCACATGGAATAAGATAGGTTTGTGTATGCTGGAGAAGACAAGGTTAAGGGAAAGATCCACTTGCAGTTTGCCAGCACACAAAGTGAGAAGACCAGGTCAGACTTCTCAGGTGCCTGGCAAAAGAGCAACAGGCAACAGTCACAGGTTGCAACCCAGGACACTCCAACTGGACACAAGGAGGAGAAAAAAAGCTTTTCAATGAGAGTGGCTCAGCACTGGAACAGGTTTCCCAGAGAGATTTTGTGGTCTCCACCGCTAGATATTCATTGGGTCAAAACTTGATCAGACAAAGTGGTTTTAACTTTGAAGCTAGCCCCGTTTTCAACAGCAGTCATACCTGAGGATGTCCACACATTTCTTAAAATGAAATTGTAGATTCAGATTGTAACTTAAATGGCCATGGTCCGCTCTTTAAAAAAAATGGATTAACACCAAGAAAAAAAAATTATGACTCCACAAAAAAATAAGTAATGCTGAAGATGGAAACAAATCTTAAAACAATCAAAACCATCACAGCAGACACCCATACAAATCCAAAGTGTCCTTCTACAAAGCAATCTAGAAAACAATCTTAAGCAAACCCAGCTGATAACACCTCTAAAGTCTAGGTTTAAGTATACAATTTTTGAGTTCATAATTTTCAATCCACACAAATTTAGCCTAGTAGCCAGGATGACAGTTTGCTGTAACCAGGCGAGGCAAGCTCAATGTGGCTGGAAGTTTAGTTCTACTCAAGTAAGAATCCTAAACATTTGAACTGTCTACTGAAGCTTCTTGCATTAACTCCCCCCCCCACCCCCCAAATGCATTCTGGCATGCCCCTCTCTTGATCTTATCTGGAGTCAGGAAGTAGCAAGGCATGGTAAATAACTGGATGAATAATAAAAATAACCCAAAAAAAGTGTTTCCAGCCTCTATAGCAACTCCCTGCCTGTTTCCTAAAAAAATAATAAAAATAAGAAAAAAAAAACAGGCTTACACTTCATGACTGTTTCAAGCAGAGCTTTTGGAAGTTCTGACATGACTCAGAAGAGATTTAGCCTTGTGCACTTATGATATCCCGTAGTTCAGCTCATCCAGTAAGCTGCTCCCGGTTCTCACGATTTCAGTTTTAACCTTTATCAAATGTGCAAAGGTTAATAAGTTTCTACAAGTATAACAGAAAAACAGAGTGAAGCTGGACTGTTAAGGCTTTGACACACTAAGAAAAACCCCAAAACAGATCTACTTTCCCGTCACTTCTGAGGATTTTAATGTCTTCTTATAGCTCCAGTCAAACCTTACAGAGATGCCACCCAGCACAGGACAGCACTTAGGGCTTGTGGAGACCCACTGGGTGCTGGACAGCCTTTGGGGCTCCAGGGCATCTTCCAGCTCCACACACAATTGCGATCCAAGTATTGCAATGCCAGAATTCTCCAGGTTACTAAGATTCAAAGTGGTCTCTGTTGATGACAAGTAGTCTCTTTCAGGCTGATACGAGTGATTACGTGCAAGTGGACATTAAAAAAAACCCAATTATTACAAGCAGAACCCTTTAAAAGATATATTCATTTATTTATTAAAGACTTGAACGCACACTGTATCCTAGCAAGGGAGTCATTACCCAGTCAGTTTTGCTTTTCCTTCCCTTGGATTACCTCTACCCTTTTGCACGCCCACCTCTCCAGCTGCGTGTTTCAGTAAAATAATGACTATTTTAACAGGACTTCTTTTCTCAGTGATTCATTTCTCCAGAGAAATCATAAGGTGGGCTAAGAATGTGAACGCAGAAAATATTAATTATGAGCTGCTAAAAGGCCAATGAAAAAAAAATTAGACTTCACAGCCTAGTGCAACACTGCATTTTCTTACATTGCAAACACAGCAATCCAGCAAGAAACAAGGAGGCTGCTTTCTTCGCGTAGTTCACATAGGGCCAATCGCTGCACCCCCACATGTAATATGTCAACAACTTGAAACACTATATATAAAGACATTTCCAAACTTGCCACCTCATCACCATTTTCCTATATGAATCGAGCACTGCTGTGGCTGACTGCCTTCCTTATGCATCCTTACAACTCACAAGAGTGGCTGGTATCTCGAGTGTAAACTCAGACTGCCTTTCCAGGTGCCTTTTAAAATGAAATAACTTTAGCCATTTGGAAGCCCAAATCCCACACTTCACACGCACAAGTTATACAAATGAGCAAATATGAAAGCAATATAAAGCTTGCTCTGTCACAGATACCACCTGGGTGAGCTCCAGGACCGGGGACTCACACCTATAACACAAGGGATGGTGCATTTATTTGTTTTAGTGCTTTTCTCAGTCCTTGGAAGAAAGCAAAAATAATTTGAAGAGATGTAAGCAGGAGAAGGGTACAGGCTCTCACAGCCTGAATCTCTTGAGAACACTAGAAAATTTCAAATCCTTTGTTATTTTCAGGTACGATTGCTCAGGTGTAGGGAAAAGACAAAGCCTGACATGTGATATGATTTCCTAGACCAAAGCACAGCCTGTCACTAAAATAAAATCAGCACCAACAGAAAGGCAGCATGCGCAGCACAGCAGGCTTGGGAACCAACTCCAATATATGTGCCATGATTACAATTCAGTGCAACACAGAACAGTGTCTGTGAGAGAGGCTCCAAGGCTAACCTCTTGGAGAAGGAAACATCAAGCTGCGGGGAACCCACTGAAAAAAATGAAAGTTAGCTTATACGGTGAGGGAAAACGAGAAATCCACTTCTGTGAAAAATTCCTGCACTTTCACATTTTATTTCAGTCATGCCCCTATGTCAGAAACACCAATACTCTGAATACCCATCTTCTGTGAAGAAGGTTAAATGCAGTAGTTGGCCTTCCAGTGGGTGCCAATATATCGAGATCATTAAGACGTTCTTCTGAAAAAGCATTTGCTCATTAGGGAAGAAGGGCCAAAGCACGCTGACCACGCTCAGACTGGGGAATGCGGCCCTTCCCGGCTAGTACTATGTAAATATCAACTTAGTCACAGTGAAGATAAAATTTGTTAGTGAAAATAACATCATGTTATCTGCCCCCACCACCACCACCAAAAAAAAAAACACATAGAAAGAAAGAGTATTGCAGTGTCCTGAGGCATGAAAGCACCACAGAGTGGTACCTCATTAAATACACACAAACGTGCATAGGTATATTTTAGTTGAGACCATTGTTGCACAAATAAATACCACAATCAGACACAGCATCTTAAGGCTATGACTACACAACTACACCTGCTGCACTTAAGCATGTGGTACTTAAAAAGAGAGGGAAAGGAGAACAGACTAGACATTAAGATGGGATAATAACTGAGCAGCTAAAGAAGCATCAAAAGGTTTTCAGACCCAGTGAGGAAAATCTGTTCTGAATTTCAGCCTTAGCAGTGAGACACTGCCCAAAAGCACTGTGCTGCACAGAGGCAGTTTTTAAAGATGCAAATGAGGAAATTTCAAAAAAACTAAAGGAAATTGCTCTCAATAACGATCTTGAGTACATAGATAGAAGACAGCAAGGTTGCACCGCTCACATGCATGGGAAGCATAGCATCAGGTCCTCATTGTGCCACTGTTAGTCCAAGTCACAGCACCTGTAAATTATTTACCCTCTAGAAATTCCACAGCTCCTTTCCATCACTCCTCTTTTCCAAGCCACTTTTTATGACCTGAGCTACTAATTGCCATCCTTGTTTACATCTACTTTGAAAACTGCTTTATCGTACTTTGTACTATATTTAATCATTTGTCATTGAATTACTTGAATTACTGATCTTAATATGGAAAATTTCTCACAGATGCTGATAATTGAAGCAGGAAGAATAGTCGCCACATCTGTTAGCAGAGTCATGCCACGTGGTGCATCAGCTGGAGGGCCTGTGAAGACTGCTACATCTCCAGTTAGCTTCTGCTATGAGGGACTGAGAAGCATGTGCAGGGTATACGTATTTGCTGCTGTTAGTCTCAGAGCCAAGTAAATTAACAAGATGATTTGTCAGGCTCTTAACTATTTGGGCTGCTGACAAGAAACCAGCCTTCATCGGTAAATAACAATGCAATCTAGTTACTTTTGAGGGAGAAAATATATGAGAGAAACAAAGACAGAAGCATGATTGGCAGCTTTTTTTATAGACAAAACCTTCATTTTCAACACTTCGGAAATTTCTGCCCTCTGCGCTGAATACATTTTGGCCCTTGGGCATATTTTCTGGTAACTATGATGATTTTGGATTTAAGACTCTCAGAAAAACACAATCATGGCCAGTCATCTGAAGTTTACTGTCTTTTTCATTAGCCCTACCCTTTGTTTATTGAGGGTAGGAATTAATTTAGTTTTCACTTGCAGCCCTGTGCATAAAGCGGTAATTATCATTACGTTGCAGTAATTTAAATTAGCATGCAATAAAGCACTTCACTATCTGTGAGTCATCACATTTTCTCACAAGTGATCCACAAAGGGCAGCTACCATTATGCATGAAAGGAGTGTGCCACTCCAAAATATAGTGCAGTCAGCAGGAAAATGAGCACGAGCTACACTGAACACATTAAGTGTACAAATAAAAGGAGGAAAAAAAAAAAAACTAGAAACTGAGAGTGTGGCAGCATATGCCGTAATTGATTCTTGCAAGTCCTGCAGTTTTCTGAGGTGCTCAGTAAAACAATACTGCAGAGCAACTACTGCACTGAACAAAAAAACCCCAACGCTTTCAAGCTTAGCTCACCTCCAAACTTCAGAAACCTTTCAACTAAGCTCTAAAATTCTGCCTCAAGACTGGAGTAGTGCTTGAAGTTTGTGGGGCCTTTGTTTATTTGTGCTTTAAGACCTCTCTTTTTACTAAAGCAGAAGATACTTTGCAAGTATCATCATTCCATAGCAGGTTTTCTTGCAAATGGCAGGCCAAGAAAAAGTTATCGTCTCCACAAAATTGCCATTTGATATAGGGAATCTCTGCTTGGAGTTTCAAAAGTAGAACAGCTTGGAGATATAAATTCACTCTGATATTTGCATGTCTTTATTTTAATTAAGATGTCCTCTCACAAATCATATCAGCAAACAACAACAAAAAAAAACTAACAGCAACAGAAAAAGTCCGTTACATTTCACTACTCTTTCAAATAAGAATAGTTACAAGATCAACCCTGCAAGAAAATGCACAATATCTGTGAAAAAAATTTTTGTACAAGATTTTCAGAGCTTCCCAGGGGACTTGGATACCCGGTCTCATTGCTGTATGCAACGTATTCATTTCACCATTGGGGAAAACATTATTCCAGCACAAAAGCAGATGATAACGCACAGTACCGATAGAAATTACAGACATGGAAAACCAGAGTACTCTTAGTGCTTTTTAGACCACAGCTGGGGCAGCATCCACTCCAATTAGCTCAAGGAGTCATTCAGGTCAAGTAGCTTTAAACAGAGAAATTGTTGTGGATATTTACTCACACCCCACACAACTTTCAGAACTGGCTTCCACCGAGTAACTTGGCAATCAGATGGATGAATGACCAGCTCCAAAGCACAGGATCATAACAATTCTGCTCCCGCTAACAATAATTCCTCATGCTGCCAGCCACGGGCAATTCCTGATCTCCGTTTTCTCTACTGCTTCTGTAAAAGCTATTCTACTTTGCATGATAAGTAAATGTTCCCATGCTAGAAGGGGATGAGAAAACAATCCCATGGCCAAATGACTCGAGCACTAAGAGGAATGGGATCGCTAAAAAGGACGGAGAGAACAGCATTGCTACTGCATTTAATAAAGTTTAGTGCTTTTCATTACATAATTACTGGATCAGGACCTTATCCTTTTGTCTGGTTTAATAAATATTTCATTATCCTCGTGTTTCATTTTTCATGAGTAGCCACAGCTCAGAACTGGTCAGGCTGAGGTCCCCCCATTACTATTTCACTCCACACAAGATGACAGCAGTGGCCGAGCAGCCTCATCCATTCTTTCTTTCTTTCTTTCCCCACATCGGCAGTGTGCCTCGCAGCACCCAGCTGTTTAGCACAATCTAAATGATTGTGTAGCTATAGAACTCTCCTGCAGCAGGATACAAGGTCATATCCAGTCTCCACCAGATTTATGGTAACAAGGTCTGTGGAAGTGAGGCATCATCCACAGCAGATCAAGACACAGGTAGGGAGCGCTAAGGTCAGTTATTCATACAAGCCTGTAGTATCTGATGGGATGAATCCAAGAGCACTGTGGGAGCAGGCCAGAATCATCCTGAGCTTGCTCTCTATCATCTCTGAAAGTTCGTGACTACCAGGGGAGGACCCCAGTTACTGGTCAAAAGGCAAATGAGCCACCTGTTCTAAAAATGGCAAGTAGAGACCTTCAGAGGTTGTTCCTTACAAACAATATTCTTCATTTCAGCTGCAGTCCTCAGCTCCTACATTTGTTTTCTAACTATGAGATAAATGAGGTCTGCCTAAGCAAAGTCGAAGACTCCTTCCTCCCACTTGCAATTCCGAAATGAACTGGTACCTGAAATGGACGTTTTGTTCTGGTAGTTTTCAATCAAAAAGATAGAATATTTGTGCTTTATTTTTTTAACTGAGCTGTTTCTCGCTGTGCAAATCTTCCTATTCCCAAATTATTCCTTTACGCTGCTGGTCCGCTCAACTCCCGGTGGGTGCAGTTCTAAATTTAAGAGGTGACATTTATTTGCTCCATTCCAGAAAAATAGCCCTATCTATCTTTTGAAGTAAGAGAACTGGTGGAAGAAGGCCAGCTATATTGCTGGCTAGTAAAAGCCTGTTTGCAGAGTAGGAACCATTCCTACATAAGAACTGAAAGTGGGCCATAGGGCTAAAGTAGAAATCACTGTCACGGCCACCTCATTTACTAAACAGGTTAATTTAAGCCTGAAAGCCTGAAATTTAAGCCAGAAATAGCATGGTGCTGCAGGAATAGGCCACTACAAACTTACAATACAACCAGCCTTATCATAGAATCATTTGCCTGCTGAACTCAAAACTGACTTGCTCCT
Organism: Cuculus canorus; assembly: GCF_017976375.1. Lineage (NCBI taxonomy): Eukaryota > Metazoa > Chordata > Aves > Cuculiformes > Cuculidae > Cuculus > Cuculus canorus. The sequence goes on along the minus strand of NC_071415.1, from coordinate 4,060,746 downwards.
ATATCACATAGAGCAGTTGCTCTGTTAAACAGATCTGGGTTGAGTGCTTGGGTTCTGTTCTCTCGTAGTAACTCTGTGAAAAGGAACCTATCAGGTACAAGTGTTAAGATGATCCCATTCCTTCTGCTGCCTCTACAGATTTCACTGTAAGTAGCCTCCATCGAGTTCATAGATTGCCCAGGTACTCCAATAACTTTCAGTCTCATTACCCTGTTAATTTATATACATAACAAAAGACTTCAGTCTTGACACTAATTCTTACAAAATTTTACATTGGTATTAATTTTACTTCCTAGATTTTAATTGAAGAGAGTATATTTTGTCACAAGGGAAATAAAACATTAGTTCTTCTATCCAACAGCCATGCGGCTTCATTAGAAATTACATTAACTCCTCATTAAGCAACAATAATAGTGCAGAGTTGGGATCAATAAAAAATTCATTGCCCTAAGGTGTTGAGCGGTTTGGTTTAGTTACACCCAACGGGCCAAATACTTCAAGGTTCAGGACTGAAAAAAACCATGAAGATTTATGCAATGCTTATGAAATGTCTTTTTATTTTTCAAACATTATAGATCCTGATTGTAATGAAATAAAGGCACATGCTGCGGCACACCTCTGCATCCTCCAAGTACAATTCTAAGAATGAAGAACTAGCACTATTTTAAGTGTTAAGAACTTGCATCATTAAAAGTATTGCGCCCAAAATTACAACACAGGTAATTTCAATATCATCTTAGTTAATTCTGTCAGTTCTCGAGATTCGCATCTGCAGAGTAAAACACCTAACACAGAGTATTGTCAAATGGTACACTGTACTAACACTTATCCAAGGGTCAGCTAGCCAATGCAATAAATCCATAACATCAGGTTTCAGGGGTGGAGACAAAGAATGAGTCAAGCTTATCCCTAGGATGAAGTAAAGCCTGTGCACCATTACACACCAGGAGAGGAGAACTGCCCACTGTTGCTTTTTGAAGACAAAATGTTTAAAGCATGAAAATGCCAAGCCCAACAACAGAAAAATAAAATTGCAGAGAAAGTTCCTGCTTTTATTCAGACTGTGTTACTTCTCACAGAACCAACTCAAATCAGAGTTCCGCAAGCAATGGAGGGAAGTGCCCTTTGCAATTGCCCTCTTTGTTCTCCAAGGACCAAAATACTAGATACTATTGTGTGTGTGTATATATATATATAAAGAGTATATATATGTACACACAAACACTAGGTATGTTGAGACCTTTTTGGAACAGAACTGGAATAAAGGTTTTCAGTTATCTTAACAGCTAACTGAGGAGCCTTATAAACCAAGCATATCCTTACCTCTTATTTAATTAACAATTCAGGCCTTAAAAGATGAAATACAGTTACCAAAATGCCATTGGTCTGGTTCCTTTCAGTGAAGCCAATCCTTAAGTATCTTAGGAATCCAGGTTATATGAAACATACTAAGATGCTGTGCTTCCAACAAGCTACCCACCCAGTTTTTTCCCCACCTTTACTCAGTATTATCATTACAACACGGCAGCTTCGATACATTCATTGAAAAAGTGTAAACATGGGTTACGGAGATGCTGGTTGTGCTCAGAAACCCTGACTGAGAACACGGTGTCAGCACTGTTCTAGCTACTGTTCAAACACATGGCAAGAGACAGTCTGTGTTCTGAGGAGTTTATAATCTAAGTAGACGTGACAAACCAAGTGTGAAGAAGTAGCTTGTTCAAGGACATCGAGCAGATCATCAGCAGAACAGCAAGGAGAATTCAGGCCTTCTGACTGTCTGCTCAGTGCCCTCCTCACTACATCATATTGTCTCTGGAAATAAATATATTATGAATCTGCAACTATAGTAATTCTTTCCATTTAAATCAGTTTCTTCTGAGAAATTGCTCTGTACAACCTTCCTGACACACACAGAAATCCATTTACTTAAAACAAGACTTATCCCAAAGGAAAATACCTGAGAGAGGTCAGAGTCCCAAGAACAAACCGTTAAGCAGGTATTAATACAAGAACAAACAAAAATGTGTTGAAACTTGGGAGTGCTGAGGAAAAAAGCTGCACTTCATAGTAAAACACAACTGAAAAGCAGGAAAATAATATTTCTTCCATACTGGAATAGACACACCCTTCCTCTTTAATGCATGTTCTGTATGCACAAGCTGAACTTGGTCAAGACACTGTTATTAATGACACTTGGGACCAGTATCTGTTGTTTCCAATTTTGTTTTTAATGAATCTCAGGCATTTAGTTGCCTTCCAAAGCAAATGGCCTATGCTTATTATTAAAGCATATAACCATCATTACATGCAGCGAGAGGCTGTGCTGTGAGAATGTCTTATGAATTCAAACAAAGCAGCTTGAAGGGGCACTAGGAGTGTGCACTGGGGCTTTGCAGCTTTACTCTGGAAAGAGAAACCTTTGAAAGCATCAGCTTAGTGCTGGAGCACCTCCCGTCCGAGAAGAGGCTGAGAGAGTTGGGGTTGTTCAGTCTGGAGGAGAGAGAGAAGGCTCCAAGGAGAACTTCTAGCGACCTTCCAGCACCTGGAAAGGGCTACAAGAAAGCTGGGCAGGGACTGTTCACAAATGCTTGTAGTGATAGGATGAGGGGCAATGGGTATAAACTGGAGAGGGGCAGATTTGCACTAGAAATAAGGAGGAATTTCTTCACCATGAGAGTGGGGAGGCCCTGGCCCAGGTTGCCCAGAGCAGTGGTGGCTGCCCCATCCCTGGAGGGGTTCAAGGTTGGATGGGGCTTTGAGCCCCTGATCCAGTTGGAGGTGTCCCTGCCCATGGCAGGGGTGGGACTGGGTGATCTTTAAGGTCCCTTCCAACCCAAACTATTCTATGAGTCTGTAAGGATAGGATTCATACCCTGAGGAGGTCAGAGCAGGAACATCCATAAATACAGTTCTTAATAGATAGCCTCAGACCCAGCAGACAGGGCTGTCTTGGCCAAAAGGCTGAAGAGAGACACAATGTGGAGATCACAGAAGTACAAATGTCGTTCCTGCCTGACTTCCCTTCCAGCAATCAGTTTACTGCAGTGAAACTTGAACTTTGCATGACAAAGTGAAATACAGAGAAATTCACTTTGAATTAAAAAAAAAAATAACTAGGAATCAAGTTGGATTTCTTCACCATTTTTCTTAATATTGCAGTAACAAAGATTGTTACACCTTTGCATAACACGAAAGACACAGACCTTACCCAAGGCAAACATTACTGACTTGAAGAAAGAAAAAAGCAGTTCTTATTACTTACTACAGACTAAAATCTATGTTTACAGACTGCTTTCAACACTGAGGAACAGTTAAAGGTCACAGTTTGCACAGCACCGCTCACAATGGACCATTTCTAAGATGAAAAGATAATGCAGTCTGTCAATTTAGTCTTTTTCTTATCAGTAACAACAGCAAAGAGCAGTCAGCCTGCTGGCTTCTCAGAGGAAGAAAACAGACAAAAGATTCTTTAAAATACTATTTTCACATCATTACACAAAACTCAAACACTGTGTGCTTTCCGCATGTTTTACGCCGAATCCAAAATTTAAAGTTCAAAAACCAGTGGCTATAGTCACGTGTTTTTCTCCACTTCACTTTAAATTTAACAAGGTCGTGCACAGGAGCCTTTTTCTGTTCCCACTGCACATCCAGGCACAATGAGTAGGTCCTCTGGATGCACACGAATTACTACTGAACAGTATTTTGAAAATTAAACAGGATTAGAGTTCTAAAGTGTCATATAAATGGAACGTGATTAATTAATATTTGACTAGGCAATGCAGAGAATTAGGCTCTCAATCTGACAAAGTATTATACTCCATTGAAGTAAATGGTATTTTAAAACACGCCTAAAATTCAGGCTTAAGTGAGCTCTTGTATTGTATTTCAGAGTGAAGGACCTCATTAAACAAATACACCCAACCATGCTAAAAGGTTCCAGTAACCAATCCATTTATCTTATATGATTTTACAGATATATACATTGTCTTTTATGTCAAGAACGCTGCTGCTTTTGTTTTCTACAAGTCTCCGCTAACAGTCCAGACCATCCATTAATACACCTTCCTAACAACCTCGCATTGCGACTTTTATCCTTAAACTTCCACAAAACTAATTTTACCGATTGAGCATTGCCATTAAAAATTCCTTCTCTTTGTTAGAAGGACAAAGAATCCTCAAATTAAATGCCCATTTTACTACTCACCCAAATCCCTAATTATTGTGAAAGACTTTAGGAAAAAAAAAAACCAAAACTTGTTCTTAGAGTTTTTAGAAAGAATTTAGCATCATGGCAAGAACATTCCAGATTAAATAAGAGATTGGAAATTTACTGTGAATTGATGAAATTAAGTAAAGCATACCTTGACTCTTTAACCCTACCAACTGAACAGAATAAACCAAAACCGTTAAACACAGCTTACATGCAGCTCCAGAAGCAAGTAAAGAAAATGAGCAATGAATATTCTACAGTTATCACCCTCCTATCCTGCTGTTGCAAGTAATGTTCATTGTGTCAGTGAATTTATCAACTACAGTAAATTAGGATTAATATCATGCCTGTGAGGTGCCAACTACATAACACACTGAAACATTGGTTAAAGAAAAAACCTTCAAAAGATATATTTGGATGTGGTTTTATTAAAAATCTGGATTACAGTTAAGAGGCTTAAGTCATCAGAAGGGAGTCCATAGACAAGTTTACAGTTTTGCTTCGAAACTACTTAGAGGCTTTGATTAAAAAGAAAAACTGCAGCTAAGAAGCGTGCAACTTCCAAAAATCATTACAAATTTTAGGACTTATCAGTATCCAGCAGTCAAAACCGAAGTGGGGAGACCAGATGAGCCTCAACTACATCGCTCCATTCACATATCAGACAAAAGATAATACAGCAGGGATTCATGACTATTTCTAAGGACTCCTAAAGATAAAATGATTCCGGTCAAAGGGGATTTTAGTCTCAAAGCAGAGTCAGACCAGGTAGATCTTTGAAACTGCCAAGCATGGAGATTCAAAAGCCTCTCCAGGCAACTTGTTATAATGCTTAGTTGTTCCTACAGTGGGGTTTTTTGGTTTCATTTTTTTTTGCCTTATCCCCAATTAGTACATCCTCTTTTTCACTTTTTTATTGCTAGTCTCTCCCACTATATATTTCAGAAAACAGCCCAGTTCTACCTTCTCAGCAACTCTTTATACAGTTCAACATCTATTATGTTTCGCTTAGCTTTCTCAAGAACAAACAAACTCAATTGTCTCAGCCTCTGGTCATAGTTCATGTGCGTTTACCCCCTACCACCTTGGTGGCCCCCTTCTGGACTCGAATTTACCCACACTTGTCCCATTCTGAGCCAACTCTCTGAAAATTGGACACCACATTCCAGGTAGCATCTAATGACTGGCAGGTAAAGGGGAATACCAGTTTCCTTAGATCCACTGGCTGTACCCAAGTTGATGCAGCACCTCACCATGCTTCTCCCTCATCACTTCCAGAACACACAGCTGATATAAATTTAGCCTTCAGCCCACTAGAATCCCCAGTCTTCAGCAGAGCTGCCACCCAGCCAGTCAGTCCCCAGCTGGTACCACTGAAAGGGTGATTTCAGCTGCAGGAATTTGTATTTGCCCCCTTAACCTCAACAAGATTTCTATTCCCCCAGCCTTTCCAGTTGCCTCTGAAACACAGCCCTCAAGCTCACTAACAGCACCCCAAATTTAGTGCCATGTAAACTTGATGGGGTGCACTCAATTGCCTTTTTCAGATCATTGGCAAAGGTATTAAACCTAAAAGCTCCAAGATAAGTCTTAAGGGCTGCATTTGTAACTGGCTCCCAGGTAGAGTATGAAGCATTAGTAATAGAAAGTCAACAGAGTACTGTTATTTTTTTCTCTTCGAGTTTGCTGAATGGGTATCACCAACATGGTTTTTTTTTCTCTGTTAAATTAAAGCTTACTTCAATTGCAAATTAATAAATAAACTGTTTAGGGTCAGTCCAATATAAATGTGCACAAAATTAATTTCATCAAAGTCACAGGTAGAACAAATTTGGCTTTGCTTCACAGTACAAAACACAAATGCAGAGACAGTGACACAAGCCAGTTCCACTATCATTTCCAGACAGATTACACCACCGTGGCACACACTGTCCTCTGTAAATAATGGCTGCCGCTATCACAACCCTTAGTCAAATGTGCTAATTACATCCTGTTATCAAATGATGATGCAATTAACCAGGGCCACTATTTCTGCTGTACTGCATGCTCTTCTGGTGACCTATAGGAATAAATTTAGACATATATTCCTGCTTCTGAAACTTCCAAAGTCATGAAGTACAAAGGTTTCTCCATGCACTGCCATACTTAGAACTTCGTGTCTCTCAGAGACTGCAAGATCACACAGACCTGTAAATTATGGGACTTAAGATCAAGTAAAAGTAGCCATTTATCAGAGACCTCATACAGATCTTAATCTTTTTCTCAAATTCAGAAAATGACATAATTTGGAGGATGTCATCTTCTTTCACAGATCAGCTCACACCAGCACATTTTCCTAGGGTTTCAAATTGCTATAAATCCTCAATTCGAAAAGATTTTTACATGACAATTTTGCCTTGCACATTAAGAATGCTTTATTTGTGAACTTATCAAAGAAAACTGCTACTGCCTCCAACTTATTTCCAGGAGTCGTGCCTGGCTTTCACACTCATTAACACCACAGTCTCCCAGACCTCTGTTGTTCTTATAGGAGTTAATTCCCAAATGAGTTTCCTTTATGCATTAAGATGTACACTTTGAGCTCCTAAGACAAAGACACTTGTGTCCCTAAGACCCCCAGTTCCTAAAATAAGTCAACAACAGAAAAAAATCAAAATGTAACAGAAGCCCTCAAGCCTTCCTTTCCATTAGCACTACTGAGGGCAATGACTTGTATGTAATTCCACAATATTTGGCAGCCAGACCTCAACAGTGGCTTCGCACACACAAATATTTGCAGTAGAAGCCTGTGGGAACAAATATCTAGAGGTGCATTGGTAGACACCAAACACACTTCAACGTCCTGTAAATGCATGGAGTGACAAAGGTACCCATATCATTAATGGGCATTTTTAGTCTTTTAGATATGCTCCGACCTTACAAGATTCAAATTAAACTGAAAGAATGCAATTCACTCAGCATCAGGAACCCCAGCTGACTCAGCAAAGCTAAACTTTAAAAGCTCTGTAGAGCTTAGGATCCAATCCCTGGACGCCCGCATTGCATTATTTACAACTAGCTCTTAATTTTACACTTCCAAAATTAGAGTGAGGCAACATACCGAAGGTGATGGAATAAGGAAAGTCAATTCATACTGATAGGGGCAACCCGGGAATGCATTAAATATCAGAAGTATTTGCCCGTTTAAAATGCAAACTCTTTCTTCTGCATTTACATTAACATCTAATGATAGTAGGGCAAAACCCCTTAATTTCTAACTGCTGCTTGGAAAGACAAGGCCTCCAATGAAGCAAGAAGTCACAGCCTAAGCAATCACTCGGTATCCACATGATCTTAGACGAGTCGTATCATGTCTTTGTGCTGCAGGCTGCTGGTCCATCATAGCAGGGACACTCACATTAAACTTGCAACGGTATTTTCAGCTGTTCCAACAGGCTAGAAACCCCCCTGAACAGCCTCTGACTTACAGCCAAATGTTTCCTGCACCCATCCAATCCTGGAACACAAAGCTAATTTGTTGTATTTGTTTTCTACTTTGGTTGTATTTTAACCTATGCAGAACTAACATATTCTGTATTTTCCCATAGAAGAAACAACTCAACAATCCCTATCACCCTCGAGAGTCCTACAACTGAGGGACACACGCAGACCTTAACTACTGCAACCACCATGCAGCTGTTACACTTCCAAAGGAACTTATGCCCCTAATAGTCACCCGTTCTGGAGCACTTTAGATCTCAGTTATCAAATAGTTACCACATACCATTCCACTTGCACAATGCCCTTCAAGTGTAGAAAATAACAAGATTAAATTCATACATTACCTATTTTTTCTGAAGTAAAAAAAAAAAACACCAAGGACAAACCTGCCCTAGCAGAGCAACTAAAGTGGAACCCCATAGCTAAGCCATATCTTAGAGCAGTTGGATGTTCCAAGGCATTTTTCTCCCTACTGTTAGACTCAGTTGAGTGAGTTCCAACCTCCAGGCAGTAGCTGCTTCCAAGAAGTTTAATTAGGGAAGAAGGAAGAGAGACCATGGGCTTCTTCAAGGCGGGAGGAGACACCATATCTCAGAAGCCACTAGAATTGACAGAGAAAGATCATGCTAGGAATACTAACCCAATGATTTTTCATATATAAGTAAGAATTTCTGTATAGAAATACCTTGCTTACTTGAGCCAGCAGTGAGAAACTCAGGCTGGTGGTTTCCAAAGTCCTCACAAAAAGCCGCCCAGCCATGGTCCCCTCTCCACAGCTCTCTGAGGGAAGTCCACACCACCACCAGAAGCTAATCCTTCCTGAGTGAAAGCACCTGAGGACTTATTCCTCAAACTGTGCAGCTGTTAGGAGTTGATTCATTGGGGCAGGAGAGGGCTTATAGATTCACAGCACCTGTGTGGGGCCAGAGCCACCTGCATGAGGGCAAGAGTTCCTCGGCCCTACTTCTAGGATCCAAAGGCAAGGACTAGGAAGGAGCACCAGTCTCCCTCCAACGGCAGTGATGGGTTCCATGCAGCTGGACTGAGGACCTTGGTGCAGCCTCCAGCCCGCAGGCACACCCAGGACCAGCCTGCAGGGGACTGGCCAAGGCACGCAGCGGTGCCTGGTCAACCCCTTCGATTTCTACAATGAAATTACAGGATTTGTGGGTGAGGAAAGAGTAACAACTGTTATTCATCTCAGCCCTAGGAAAGGTTGTAACGCTACCTCCCCACTGTCCCTGTATCCAGGTGAGGACATTACAGCCGGGATAGGTGGGTGGATGACTTGCTGGGTTAAAAATAAAACCTAGTCAGGTGATCACGCCTAGGCAGCGGTGGTTACTGGTTTGTTCTGTACCTGGAAGCTGGTTGCAAGTGGAGCACCCTCAAGGGCTGTACGGGGACCTGTTTAACAACGTCCTTGTGAATGACCTGGAGAAGGTGACAGAGCATCCTCCCTCAGGACACCAGTCTGGGCTGGGAGGCAGAGTCAGTCAGTACAGTCAAGTGCAAGGTCACCCCTCAGTGGGACCTAAGCAGGCTGGAAGAACAGGACAACAGGAAATTCCTGAAATCCAATAAGGTTAAAATGCAAGCGGTATGCCTCTCAGTCTGAAAGTCTTACTGGACAGCAAACTGAACTTGAGCCAGCAGTCTGCCTTGGCAGCAAAGGTGACCAACATTATCCCACAAAATACCCCGCTGGCTTCTTCCAAGCCCATCTTCTCACTGTCAAACACTACGTGTATATCAGAAGCGAAGTGAACTCCAAACTTCCTTTAAGCAGTGCACCATCTCTCCCTTTTACCACATTAAAATGTCACACTTACACAGAGCTCAGCCTGCAGTATCAGGTTACTGCATATAGGGAATTAATTTCCTTTCAGTCAAGATAACTTTACATAGTAGAATTTTAAGAAACATAGCACGGTACAAAGCAGTAAATTTGCTAGAATACATTTTGTCTGAGCAAAACAATGATGACAAACAGCTCCAAACAATTTACATGTTCCTAAGCACTGAAAATTTATAGAAACATAATTCAGTCTTAGTACCTTACTTGAATAAATAAGAGATTAGTTGATGTCTAACTCGGTAGATGAAGGGTTTTCATAATATTAGATCTATCTCCCACCAAAAAGGCTCTGAAATGCACTTCAATCAAGATTCTGTTCAGATTATAAGAAAAGATTACATAAAAGCTTCAGAGAACAGAAATACGTAAAGCAATAAAGAAAGAAATTCGGCACATTGGTCAGATCCAACAACTGAAGTGTGGACTAAAGATGATAATGGAAAAAATTATGAGGGTTGATTATAACCTGTTGTTTTTAAGGTGTTCAGAGAGTAAGAAAAGCTGTTCAGGGAAGTAAGTATGCAAACACAATTAGATGCATCTGAGGAAAGATTATATATGACTATGGAAAAGAATCTCTAGCATGTAGTAGTGGCTTGTTACTGAGGAATCTAGACAAGGAATTGAAGGCTGGTCTTTCTAGTCCTACCATGTGTGTTGCCCTTCAGGTAAATAATTTTCTTATTACTTCTAAATCTCCTGTTTATTACTACTATATTCAAAACCGTTTTTTGGGAGATAAGAGGCTAGATGTTATTGATCAGATATCCAGCAATACTTTGTAACTATGAAAGGCAGTATCTCCTCGCTCCTGAGCATATTCAAGTTCTAGTCTGAGAAGAAAAATACAAGCCTGTGTGCTCCCATGGTTGCCAAACATCAATTTAAATAACTCGATAAACAGTAATCTCTGTAGAGAACTTGTGTTTTAAAGTCTACACACCAGAAGCAAAGCTGGAAAAAGCAGCACTGCCTCTTGAAGGTACAACTTACTGTGCCTGTCAAGCGGCAGTCACACCACAACAATACAGAACTGGATGTTAACACACATCCAGCTCCACACTAGGCACAGACAGTGGTGTTTATTTTAATTCCCTAGTAAGGTTGTATACGTGAGCAATAGACTTCACTCTCAGCATTGAATGCAGGATATATGTAATATTCTAGAAAGAAAATAATAACTTACAACTGGCAAGTGCTGTCAACATCCAGAAAAGTAACCTGGTTAGAAGCGAGGAAACAAAATAATTACTGAATGAAAGAAAATGCCTGCCTGCCAGCCTGGGAACTACGCCTAGGAATGAGGAATACGCTTGTAAAGTGCAGCTGGTCTCTCTGAAATACAGCTGGGGTACCTACAAACCAGGGGCATCCTATGATACCACTGATAAGCACACACCACACACGCACCAAGAAACTGTAACAACAGCCTGTTGTCTGAAAAGGCTGAAACAGTCTGGGAAAATAAAATTGGTCTTGAAGAACAGAAACATCAGCAGCATTAGCTGCTGCACATAAAGAACAGAAAAGAACAGTGTCTTTGGCTGCTGAAAATAGTGCTGTGCTACATCCTCTTATGTCTCTATGATATAAAGAGGACTTAATTTTTATCCAAAATGAAGCTTTGCTTTCCATGAACTACCCATGATGCACATAACTTTCCTTCTCTAAAGAGACTGAATTCTGAATGAATTTTCTAAGAGATCTTGGACACTTACCAGGGACCCTCAGCAGGGCCCACTTTGGGGTCAGTTTGTCCTTCCACCTCTGGGATGGTTGGGTACCCCTCTGGGGTGGGTTTGTCCCCTCTTTAGGAATGGTTTGGCCCATTCTGAAATCCATCTAATTCACTTGATACAGGTATTATAAATCCATCTAAGTAATCCACCATATCTGCTGTTAGATTGTTGATAAATTGCTACACTAATGATAAGTCTGCAGCAATCTGTAACAGTTTATACCTGTTTGGTTGCTGCCATTCTATTAATTGTAGCTATACGATTGGTTGTTGCTATACAATTGTTTGCTGCCGACATACTACTGATACTGTACTATTGATTGCCGATAGTATTTTGTAATAGTTTTAAATATACTTACTATATTAATCATTGTAATGCTTGCTGGTAGCTATTTTATAGCAGTTTACTTGCTAGGGATGTTTTCTGTGGTATCTGTAATAAAATTGAGAAATTTAGAGAATAAAATCCTCCGTGCCCTTGTGTATTATGGAATCCTACGAACCCATGTTCGCGATCTTCGTACACCACAGCCTGGATGACCCTTCAGGTCGTGACAGCAGGTTCATAGGCAGGCAAGTGCCGACGAGTGACAGCAGAGAGCATACAAAAAAGGCAGCACAACAACAATGAAAGAAAACAAAATGTTTACTAAAATATCCAAAAAATACAAAGTACAGAGGACTTCTTAGGACCCTGCTTTTCCAGTGCAGCGAGACACAGGCAGAAGCTTCTAAAAGACAAATCTGGAATTTTATACGTATATACACGCACCAAAACTATTTAGAATTCAGAGCTTTCTGTGCTCTCCTATATAGAGTGAGCACTGACGAGGTGGAAGAAATAAAATCTGACAGTCCTTCACATAGATAGAAAGTTCTGTATGTTATTTCAAGCCTACTCTGAATAGCTGACACTCTTCTTGAACAAGGACAATTTAACTACTTTAAACAGGATAAAAAAGATTCGAGAGTACTTCAGCAGAATTAGAACAATTATGGGCATTAGGCCTCCATAGCAGCTTAAAGCACTTTAACGGGATAAAGAAGAATTTAAGTGTCGTGCACTACAGGACAGTTAAAAAATGGCTCATTTGATAAAGATTTAAACTAAGTTAATGGATACAGTAGCAATTATCTACAGACAGAATTGCTAGAAACAGATTCTGACAATAATCTTCTTTGCTTGAATTCATGGGAAAAGATTTTATTGCTAGAGTGTATTGTCCACATTGAGCAATTTAGTGAACCTGTCCTTTCTTCAAAAAACAGAATGAAATTAGCATAGATCCACCTAATACATCTCATGTAGCTAAGGTGGTTGCTAGTTTTCTCATCACCTCTACAACGGCAGCATTTTTTAAGTGACATCATTAGCGGAAATCTGCCAATGTTTTTCCTCAGCCAAATTTCACTGCACAAATCACTTCAGCATGAACAAAGAACAGATGAGAGGAGAAAATTAATTAGTTCAATGGCTTGTTCTTTCTCCTGCATACACGTTGTAGATATAAATTGCACACACAGTCACAAGAGTATATGGGAAGAGGATCTCTCTTCAGGTTTTCCTCTTGAAACTACACAGGTCCTTCTAATAGCTTCCGAACAGAGCTATCACCTCTTCATGCTTATTTGTACTGCGATCATAGAATAGTTTGGGTTGGAAGGGACCTTAAAGATCACACAGTTCCAACCCCGGCCATGGGCAGGGACACCTCCCACTGGATCAGGAGCTTCAAGCCCCATCCAACCTGGCCTTGAACACCTCCAGGGATGGGGCAGCCACAACTTCCCTGGGCAGCCTGGGCCAGGGCCTCACCACTCTCATGGCAAAGAAATTCTTCCTAATGTCCAGTCTAAATCTGCCCCTCTCCAGTCAATGCCCATGATGACTGCGTTGATAAGGAAGCACAACAGAAAACTCATGAGAGTTACAAGTTGCTTAGAGCTGACCAAGATACTGATGGAAAGAGAGAGCAAGTGAGGAGACAAGTTGCTGCTGGAGTTTCTGTGGCTCCAGGTCACGGGCTTTCTGCAGAATAACATCTCTGTTAATCGCTAGATAGATCTGTATAGAGGATAGTCTGCTTCTCAATATCGTCCCTTATTGCTCCCAGAGTCTGAGAGGGAAAAGGGCCAAAGCAGACAAAGGGCCAGATGCCTTTACAGCAGGAAAATGACCTGAAAGAACACACGCTGAAGGTGAAACAGAGCTTTGTAAAGCATGGAGCCCTACATGTAATTTTAACATGCTCACCTCAAGACATTTTAAGTGTCTTTGTTTTCAGCAGATGCTGAAATCTCCCATCTGAAACTGATGCCTCTATTGCACCTTCTCTTGAACATCCGACAAGCTTGGGTAACCAGAAGAATCAGTCTTTTAGGAAATTCTTGTCTTGCCAGTTCAGATTTCCAACCAACATCAAACAATATGAAAATTAAAAAATAAGATTGCATAGAAAAATATTTCTGGTTTATAAATCTAACTCAATGTTAACGTGTAGTAGTATATAAACCACACTGTTAGTATTTCTAGCAAAGCCTCTAGTCATATAAGCTTCACAAAGAGTGATATCAATGTATTCATCCTGTAGGCATCTACTTTAATAAATTTTGGGGGAGACATTTTTAATCAAGAAATACATCAACTTCCATATGTTGAGCACATTTGGGGAAAGCCACATAAGTATATTTAAATCCAAACCTGTGCTATTTGCTCAATGTTATTTAATTATTCACAGAGATTATAACCACATTTAGTTTTGTGTTGTAGAGCTGAGGTTTGACTCCTGTAGCGGGAGTGTAATGAGCTAAGCACAAAACCAATTAGCGCTTCGTGAAAGGAAGAATTTGGGGAAAACCCTTTACATTTATTTTTACATTAACAACCACAGAATGATTGTAACTTGTACCAACTTCATATACAGTTGCATGTTTTAGATTTTAGATTGAAAGCAGCAGCTGCATGTGCCAACTGTCCCATCTGAATCACACTCGCTGTATTACCCAAAATGTCAAGCCAGTGTCTCTTAGTCTGTTTTTATTACCACACCAGGCTATTGCCACTAAATTATGTTCAGATACATTAACTTCCTTCAACAGGGAACCAGGAAACACCACAAGAAATGAACACTAATCTTCTAATGCAACAAGAATAAAATATGTCACTGATTAAATCTTAATTAACAGTTCACAAAAGGCTGCTTTAATGTCACGTGGCATATGCGTCTTAATTATCTGACTGCTCTATCACTGTTTGCATGAGGGAAACGGTTTGTACAAATTTGCAACTGTTTTTCATTTCTTTTTCCTTTTCATTTGTTTCTTCCATTTTTAAAGTAACAGAAACTAGTTCCAGTTTCCCAGTGATTAAGACAGCTGCATTTGATTGCTTTAAAAGTGTTGTTTTCTTCATGTTCATTTTGTTCTCAGCTCTTGCAGCTGCTCATATATATACATACCGCACCCACCTACACAGACAGACATATACTTCCCAAACTGTTACACAATCATGCATGCAAGCCCAAAAGAATTAGTCCCTTGTAGGTCACCTGAATACATGTGGCTAAAGTTGCAAGAATGCTAACAATCTGTGCCAACTTCCTTAATATTGCACAGAAGTTCCCAATAGGTATGTTTACAGTACATTAATTTTCATATATAGAATATATTTCATATATATAGAATATATTTCATATATTCTATATTCTATGGAACTCTTAATAAGCTAATTTTGAACCTGCAAGTCTATATAGTCATAATTTGCCATAAATAGCAGCGGAAATTCATCACATAACACTATTTCCTCAGCTTTATGTGGCCCGCCTAGACTTTTGAAAGTTCAGAATTTATTCTTCCCTGATTTTACTTACACCAGGACATTTAAGCAGGTACTCTAGTAATTGCTTTATCCTCAGACATGTTGCCATAACTACATAACTCAGCAGCTAATGACAAGAAGAAATTCTTGATTAGGATAGGTTCTTATTTCAGTTAAACCTCTGGTTAAGAACTTCTGTTAACTAGATATGTTTACAGACTATTCGAGGCTTCTTCCATGCCCGAAGCTGATGCAGAATGAGAAAAGCAATGTGGACTGTGCAAGTGTCAGTGACCATGTGCAGCACCTGGCAGCATCTTGAGCACAATTTGTGCGTGTGAGACTCCTGATGACAGCTAGACAGTAAGATGAAAGCAAATATTTGCCTCTGATGAGCTCTTCAAGCTTTTGAAGAGAGCAAACAACGTAGGCACAACTTAGCTGAACATAAATGTATTTTCTTCGACAAATTAAATACTTCCACGTGGCCTGAGATTCCCAAACCCCATTACTGCCAGAAGGCGGTCTATACATTTCAGAGCTTCTGCTAGACTCAGCTGCAATTAAAAGCTCCTCAGCAGGAGGAATTTCTTCACTATGAGAGTGTTGAGGCCCTGGAACATGTTGCCCAGGGAAGTTGTGGCTGCCCCATCCCTGGAGGGGTTCAAGGCCAGGTTGGATGGAGTCTCCAAGCTGCCAATTTCAGTTGTTATAAAAACTGGAACCATTATAAACACCAGAACTGGAAACAGGCAGCAAAACCCTTAGAACTCTTGTAATTGTCACAAGATTTGTTTCCTTTTAAAATGAATACATAATTATATTGCAATTATCACAAAATAAACCAACTATAATCTGGATTGTTACTGTAATTTTTATCTTCCCTTCTGTCCTCAGCATTAAATGAGAACACACACACTATGTATGTCAGCAGACAAAACAGATCTAACTAAAGAAAACCTATTGTCATTGCAAAACGTTTTGGAGGAAGAAAATAATTCTGCCTTACAATGCTGAGGCTGGGGATTATGAATGATGTTTCTAGTTTGTTTCAACTCCGAGAAACTTAAGTATTAAAAAAAAACCAAAAGCCCAAATCTCTTAAACCCCACTCAAGCAATGTGTCTTCTTATATGACAAAGCCATTAAGTATGAATGCTCTGGCACCCTCGCCAAGAAAGTCACAGCATTTCTTTATAGTTGTGGCACATTTTTCCCCTCAATTTGGCTTTTCCTTTAGACCTCACTAATATGCTGTATTGTATCCTAAAACCTCACTGTTGTTTGCAGGGTACGCACGGCTCAAATTCATTTTAATGAAATAGTAATTCATCCCCCTCTGGCCCTAAAAAAGCCAACATATGTGTAACTAAAACTGAAGAACTCCAGCAGCAACGCGTTGCGTCTCTTAATCGTTGGTGTAACTGAAGGCACATGAGAATGAAAAACAAATGTGAAAGCTTTCTCTCTGTTCTTATCAGCTGCAACTAAGAAATAAATTAAGCACTGCCGTTGCCCATACAAGTCAAAAGATAAAACACAGTCAGTATCTGTACCCAGAGGCTGTTACACATTTATTGCGTCCCAAAGGAATGGTCTTTTCGAGTGACTGTTTCACTGCATAATGAAAATAACTGCATAGTAAGTGTGATCTCTAACACAATATCTCAATAGGCAAAATTTAATGGAAGGCTGTTCATAGGGGACACCGGTCTTTCAGTGTGTGTCCTTATGCATCGTTTCATTGCCTGACCTCTTTCATTTTCTGTCCCAGGTGAATCTCATCCTGATGATGCTCTTTGAAATGCTGACAGCATTAAGGGTAACCTAGCACGTTCCATTCCTTAACCTAAACCAAATCCAAAGGAGCGAAGAAGTGAGAGAAGCAGAAGTTTACGCCAAATTAGGTGCAATGCACTGCATCCAGATAAGGAACACTTAGGCATACAAATTCCACGTCTCCAGAGTCTACATGTATGACAGAAAAGGATTACATTGTCCTGATATGTTTTTATACAGCAATTCTTCTCATGACATTACTTAGCCATTACTTATTCCCAGTGATGTTACCAGGGATGCTTTTCATACAGTTTATTTTGAATCCTGTCAATGCCAAAAACCTACTACCTGAGCCAAATCTCCTGATGTTTTCATTTTCTATTATGCTCATATTTAGCCTCTTTCACATTTTACTTAACATTTCTCTTCTTTGAAATCACTGCAGTTTGTCCAGAGAAAAACTGAGGAGAAAAGCAAGCCTATATGATAAAAGGAAATCATGCACACAGCATACATACACCATTACCAACACACACGTACATTCAATTCAAAGTCACCAGTTATTTTCCACTCAAAAACACAGGAAACCTGTAATGCTCCACAGTAACTTTAGAAGAAATAGGTATTCAGTTTGAGAGCTTTTGTGAATTAGTCTTTCTCGCACTCACTTACGCAGAAATACAAGTCGGGCTAATGAAATGAAATCCTTGTTCTCTAAGGGTCACTTGGTACTGAACAACTGTCCAAAGCACCTTGCCACTGCCCTACTTTCTATTGCTCCCAGCCCACACACAAAATTCACTTAATGTAGTTGCAATCCTGCTTTATGAAGCCCAGCACCACCAAACCTAAGATTAAAAGGCTGGCCTTTTCTCCAGGTGATGGTACATACACGGCCTTGCTGGGCTGCAAAATAAACCTAATTATATTGTGCAGTCCCTCAGCTGAACTCTCTCTGCTTACAGGAATGCGAGCAGAAGCAGCAGGTACCTGGGTATTCAGATCGTGTCATCTTCCAAGACTTAAAAAGAAAATAATTATCCCCTAGTAATTGAAAATACAAAATGAGGTTTAACATCATGTTCTGATCTTTTTATTTCATGCTGAGAGAGGATTAATTTACTGAAAATGGAAAGTGCTCCCAGACTGCTGTACCCAATATATACCTCACGCACTCAGTGCCGAGGTGTGCAGGGAACTAGATACAAGACTTCAGACCTGACCTATTTCAGTGTATACAGGGCTAAAAGTCAGACTTTCCCATTATGAGTGCTATACAGCTTTATTCAAGCCATTTGCTCTCACTGTGTCTGTTAATTATTCTGTGCACCAGGATAACGACCCTAGGCTGTTTTGAAGACACTTGACATTTTTCTGTTACTGCAGAGGTAGTTTTCCTAATCAACAAGGTTTCTCTGTCCTATTATCCAACTGTCAGTGACCAAATCTTTTCCCTTCCCTACAGAAATGCAAGATTATCCCTTAGTTAAAAGTCTCGTAAGCCCGTGAATAGGTTTAGGCAAGATCATCAGTTTGCCAAAGCTCTTGAGGAGACTCTGCTTTCGTTATTTCTTAGACTGAGTAGCCTCTCCACCAGGAGTTCATAACCTGACCTCTTTCTTCAGGTTTGACCTCAGCCAGGCAACTCACTGGCTTTCCAAATTCACAGACAATCGTACACAGCCCCTTCTCAAGTTCTCGGAAGTGTTTTTCTGTCACCTCTGAGGTAAGGGTTCATGTTCGTTTCTTGCTCTTTCATAATGGCACCTCCCGTCCCTCCGGTGAAGGGTATGTAGTTGCTCCGGAGGGCAGGAGCAACCTCTCCGTTCTCCAGAAAGGACATCACGTCTTTCTAACCCATGAACCTTTCTCGTGTTAAATAAACATAGAAATCAAATACCATCCACTACATGACTGAATTAAAAGGTAGTTTGGGGATTTTAGTGGATTATAATGTGCTGCGGAATTTTGTTAAATCAAAAGTAAATAGGATAAACCTTGTAATAAGGCACGAGTCCTAAAAGCCACAAACAAAACTATATAGAAATCTAAGGTGACAAGATGCCTTCTGTATTTTTGGTATCACTTTGCAAAGGTTTGCTAGACACACCTCTGCATTTTCACACGCTTTCAGTATCTCTCAAGCCTGCTGTTAGCTCTTTAAATTTTGTAATTAATCTTAGCACTTCTGACTTTCTAGAAGTTCTTACATGACATTTTTCAAATGACAACTGCAAAATGTTTTTCTGACCCTTGAAAAATATTTCCAAGATTCTTTTTCAGGAATCAGAAAAACACTGTCACCCCAAAGCTGTCAAATTTAAGTGTAGGCTTCCTCTCACTTGCAAAGTTGCCCAATTCAGAAATGTAGATGTAAAGCTAAAGAAACCTGTGGGAAGCTTGACAAACATTCTTCAATACTAATAAATTTCAGAAAAACAATGTTGTTTTACCAGGCAAGCATTTACAAAACAAATCATATTTCACAAAAAAATTCCCATGAGGCCAAACAGTCTGATGTGACTCTTAATTCAACTTCACAGGAAGCCTGAGGCAAAGCAAACATAATCTGTATCGTGCTGGCTATGGGAAATTCTCTAACCACACCATCCTTTCTGCCCTGTGCTAACAAGGGATTATGAGCATTTTTGGAAATAAATTAATTAATCTGACTTTTTTTGTAATCATAGATTGTTCAGAGTGATTTATACATATAAAACATTAAATCTCACTGAGCTTAACGTCTCCCCAAAAGAATTTCCATATGTAATAAAGAATAATGCTTTATGTCTGTGATAAAGGCTGTCATTTTAAGATGCCTGCATTTCTCAAGTGTTTTCTGGGTCTAGCATATACAACCATAAAAGAAATTGTATCTGGAATAGAAATGATAGATAAACCACTCCTTACAGTAGAAAAACAGTTTCTTTCTGAAAATGGAAGACTGAATAGGAAAGGCATTTTTTCCTAAGATCCCTGGGGTAGTTTCTATACCCCAGCATCTTGTACATTTCTGATAACTATATATTTATTCTCACATGCAACTTTACTCCAGATTGCGTAAATAGGTTCTCAAAGCTAAGAGAAACTTGGAAAAGCTTGCTTAAAAATATTTAGGGAGTTACCAGAGACTCACAAGGCCCTTAGTCACAGAAGCATCCTCTCTAAAAAATGTTTCTCCCTGTAAAAATGAAATGTGATTGTCATTAGTCGGTGTCAGGGTCCTTTAACTGCAGTTAATACAAGCCTCCTGTCATTGTAGTCTGGAAAGAAGTATAAAACAGAGGAATTTCTATCCCCACCTCTGCTTTAGTGTGTTCACATCTTTCTCTTCTCTCTTCATTTATCACTACAATGTGAATTCAGCAACGGTTTAAAGCCCCACACCGTGCCATTATCTTTTTGGCCTCATATTGTTTTCTTTTTCTGTAGCCTGATGAATACGGAATGCATCTTGAAAGGCTGTAGGGTTTACTTTTTACACAGCTCAAAAAGATGTAGTGCCTATAACTGCCTGGTTTTGTTCTTTAATCTTTGATCAAGAGCGCCAAGCAGAGAAGAAACATCATATAAACCCTGTGACATAGGAGGACAAAAAAAAGTTCTCTCTATCCACCAAAGGGAACAGAAATGTTCCAACTTCATACACAGGTGTTCTATTGCTGCTAAATCTTATGCCGCCAATAGAAAAAGCAATGAAAAGCGTTCCAAGTCAGTTTTCCTGTATTTTTAATCTGTACATAACTCTTAAAAGCTACAAACTGGTTTTTTTTATCGTTATTATTCAGGTCATCTCCTGAAAGACTATTCTACAGTAAGCAGCAAAGCACAGACTAGAAATGTATTCATTTATAAAAAGAAAAGAAAAGAGTAGAGTTAAGAGTCATGCAAGGGTGCAACTGTACAACTGGGCTTCTACTGACACTATCCCAGATGATATCTAGAAACAAAGTTCTTAAAAATCTGAATTTCTTGGCTTTAAAGCTGACAAAAGTCAAAGTAGTATAGACTTTTCAGCACCTTAGTCTACTGGAGTTCATTAAAATACATATTTCCAAAGGCTGACATCACTCAGCACACAGACTGCAGGAGCAGTTGGACACTTAAAGCAACTGCCTACTTCTTTACTCCTTCAGCACGTGAATTCATGGAAACCATCTTCAAAGTACACAGCACCCAACAGGTCACCAGTTGTCTAAATTAGAAAAATCAGTAATGAAACCTACACATCAATTAGCACAAATTCTCTATACATCATTAAAGACAACCACTAATAACTTTTACCTAGGTTCCAGGTAGCAGCATTTCATTTTTCCACCTTAAGAATTCTACACAAACCCTTATTTCAAAGCCTCAAGAAAGAGAAGCTGAGGTTTAACACCATGTGCCACCTCACTGGCCATTGTCCTCCCTTCCCCTCACAGGCAACGGTTGTACCTGCAGCAGCCCCACTGCACACCCTGCTGGAGCTCACCCAGATGCTGAAGCAGAGTAGAATCATAAAATAATTTGGGTTGGAAGGGACCTTAAAGCCCATCCAGTTCCGACCCCCCTGCCATGGGCAGGGACACCTCCCACTGGATCAGGCTGCCCAAGGCTCCATCCAACCTGGCCTTGAACACCTCCAGGGATGGGGCAGCCACAACTTCCCTGGGCAGCCTGGGCCAGGGCCTCACCACCCCCATGGTGAAGAAAGTCTTCCTAATGTCCAGTCTAAATCTGCCCCTCTTCTGTTTGTACCCGTTTATAAACCGAGTATATAAAAGTAGACCAAGGAGCAGAGAAATACCAGAGAATTATCTGTGGGATGAGGCCGTAGAAGAGGCAGGTGTACCTGAGTAAATTAAACAATGTTCTAGTCAAAAAACATGGGCATTAAACGGAACATCAGTCCTGCTCAGATGTGATTTGTATATATCCTGGTATGTTGGTGACCAGGTTGGAGAAGAGTACATAGTCCTTCCGCCAGCTGCACAAGCAGCATCAAGATGAGTAAGAGTGCATGGAAAAGCTCTCAGAACAAGGATAGAGCTCAACAGCACATGGTAAGTTTAAGTTGACAATCAGGTTTAGATGTAGAGAATAAAAGCTGAGCTAAAGAAAGCGTGTAAATTAGTAACTAGTATTGCTGTACCTGCAGAGGTACAGTTGCCACCTGTAAATCATAAGAGGACTTTACAGAGAAAGCCTGTATCATCTGTACCTTCTGTCTTCAAGAGCTCCGCCTATAGTCGATGGCAATGAAAAACAAAGGAACTTTTATGTTACCCTTAAATAATACCAGAAATTCTGAGACCAAAAAAGAGAATCTACAAGTGATGAGAACACACGACCATACATGAGCAACAGGGCAAGCCAGGTAGATTCTCTCTGGCTTTAAGACACAAAGAGAGATGAAACGTTTCGCTAATGGTTGTTTGATTTTTCAGTTCATCAGGGTTTATTGTCAGGAGCTCATAACGCTCAGATGGATGTAGAGTCTGCTTTCTGTCTCTTTCTGAGTTTACAGTTGGCTGGATTTGATAAGAATAAAGAACAGTAAATGTAACAAAAACAGGGAAGAGAAATGTCCCAGAGTTGACTCAGACTACAATATCTAAATAAAATAATTATATATAGGTCAATGCAATTTCTGTCCACCTGTTTATCAGACTGTGCCATAAATAAAACAGATTGTCCTTAATGAAAGTTTACTTCAAAATCTCAGGCTAGAAAGCCATGCGCAAAGAGACAAGATGGCATTATCTACAAGGTGGAAAAAGTTTTTGGATCCTTTAGTTACCCTCTTTGCAGAAGGCTTTGTTGATATTTCAACATAAGCTAAGGCATCTTTGTTGTCCAGAATGTAAAGAAAAAGAAGCATAAAAAAGAGCAGAGATTTATTAGCAGTTGTTCCTTATGCTTAACCAGCTTATTCTCCAGCATCAAAAATGACACTGTACCTGCCCAAGCTTTTGCTTTTTCCACATTCTGTCTGCACAGACGGACACGTTACTGCAAAATCAGCCATTTAAGAGATTAAATTGACATTAAAACACTTGAACCCTGCTATTAGAATGCTTAAAAGGATATATACCATGAACCAGACCAGTTGCAGAGAGGAACTGGCACAAAAGACAATGCCACGATGCCGACTCAATTTACCTCACTCTGTCCTACCATTTCTCCTCCCTAATCCCAATGTTCCAACTGGGCTGCAAAGGCAGTGTTCACATGTCAACGTAAAGAAGGCTCATTAAAGTAGATTGTGAGACTAGAAGTGTGATACTCATCATTCTATCAGCTATGTTAGGCTAAAGACATATACGCTGCACATGGAAACTTTAGTGCACAAGAGCTCAATTTCTAGTTTTGAAAAAGCCCTTTAGGAGCTCTGACGAAAGCAGAGCGGGTCAAGAGAGGACACAGAGCAAAGATACGAGAGAAAGAAAAGCCCTTTCTTTATTCTATATCCCAAGCACTCGGTTTATGCTGAATCTCTGCATCACCGAAGCAGCAGTGTAAAAGCAGCACTGTAAATCCTTCCTCAGACCATTTCACGAATCATACGTGTAGGAAGAGATACACAATCCTTTTTCACTTTCTCAGCAGAAAAACCAAGAATCGGTGATACTGGTTCTGTCATTTTACAATGAGGGCAATAAACAGATGATGAAGAAAAAAATCATTAAACTACGGGGCAGACTGAACAAAACCAGAGATATACGGGATAACTGAAGCCCTGATTCAACTGTTCCATTTTCAGGCTTTATATTTGAGGAAGCAGATGTGTGTTCTAGCCTCTACCAGAGGCTCAACGTGATGAGTGCCTCAGCAGTAGCCTGCAAAAAACTATTTAGGCAGTCTGTGTTCTGTATGAGACAGTTTAAATGACATATTTCCATATGGGATGGAGAAGTAACAGCACTGTGACAAAAAAGACTTGTTAAATAGTGCGTATGGAAAACTCTATAATCAGTCCCATCTAGTTCCTCTAAGATATAATATGGTCAGATTCCACTGTAATAAAGATCATACATTATCAATATATGTAGTTGGAATGTTTTCACTGAAAATTCTCTGGTGACAAAAGCTCTATTTAACCAGACAAATTAATGAAATTAATTTGATTAATTTTTCTATGGTCTTCAACAGACAAGTACCAGAAGGGCATGATACTATTTGTATAAGAGGCATGCCTCGGAGCATTTTACAGGTGTGACTAGCATAACATGTGCATTTTGGTACAGTATATTCACACATACACAAACAGCAGAAACCAGGTTAAATCAACTTGGATTATTCTGGAAACAGAAAAGAAAAAAAACCCCAAATACTCATGCCTTCTTAATTTCCTTTTCTTTTTCTTAGATATAAATCAACACTGTTGTGAAAGAACAAGGAAACTCATATTAAACTGCAGAAATTGGGTCAAAACTGTTTAATAAAACAGGGGTTCTGTGGAAATGAAAATAATTCTTTTGGCTTTTATTCATCACCATTTCTAGCAGGATGTGCAGAAAAATAACCACATTGCAATGGAAAGAGGATCTAGTGGACATTTTCTCTACCTTTTCTGTCTGCACGGATCACCCCTTTACTTTGTGCCCAGACTCAGATGTGTGATTCTCTCTACGACAGCTCCAGAAACGGCTAAAACAAACAAGAAAAAACAATCTGCAGCAGTTACGGTCTTCGAAGACAACACTACAGTGAGGGAAACAATTGCTAATTTGGTTCATCGAGGCTCACCAGCACTCTCACAGCTGCATCACATTCTGCAGTTTGACAAACCTTTGCTTTTAAGCTGTGGTTCTTTCCCTGCCATGATTTTAAAAGCTATAACTGCAACAGCCACAGACTAACAATATTAGCAACAAGAATAAACAAGCCTGGATAAAGAATAGGAGGTTTCAGCTCTACCACACTGAGACTTTTCAAAACAGAGGTGCTGTAAGAACAAGCACAGCTCGATTATTCTATTATGCAGTCTCCTCAACTCGCGCTTTTCCAACGATTCCAGATAATCGTATTAACAGCTTCAAACATTACGTAATGACATCATTCAAACGCATTGCTCCCAAAGGTTTGATATGCAATCACGGAATTACCATTCATCATACATTTATGACAAATCTAATGGCATGAAATGATGAGTTACACAACACAGCTCGTGTTAGCTTCTCCCTTAACAGTAAATGCCTTCTCCTAGCTCAAGCACCTAATCATGCCTGAAGCTAAGAAGATGTACAGTTACCCTTAATTTGATATCTGAATTAAGAGAAGGACTTTACCCGAGGTCAAGAATTGACTTCTTCAGTAGCCTTTCAGTGTTTGATGTATGGGCTGTATTTTTCAATACTGTAAGGGCCTCAGGAACAGAAGTCTTTTTAAAACTTAGTAGAATTTAGGCATTGGTGTTGTATATTCTAACAACCCAGAGTGGCTGCGCTAAAGAAATCAAAAGCCAAAACCTGACATATAGCACACGGATGCTTTAAAATCCAGAGCAAGAAACATGTGTATCACTAAGTAGGCTGTGCAAGCACTGGAAAACCATGTCTTGACGGTATCTATTCAGAAGATTATTTGAAATTTCAACCGCAGAAGCATCCAGACTGCCTAAAAGGATATGACATCCCAAAGATCCACTAAAATACAGTTCTTGTGTCTGTACCTGCTCTAGAGAAAAGCTGCCTTCTGCAGGCTTGGTAGAAATCAAAATTGCTGCAAGCAAAAATTAAGTGCCAAATATTGGAGTACATACACACCTGAGGTGTGCAGCGCAGAAAATGTTCCATCCAAAGGTACAAACTAACAAATTCTCAGGAGCGATTAGGGCACAGATGACTCTTACAGCTCTCAAAAATAGGGAATGTAATTGCTAAAAAATATATTCCTATGTAAATATTAAATATTTAAATATGTGCCCTAGAGATCATCTTTTGCGCTAGAGGGAAATATTTTACTATTTCACTCCTGCTTCCAAACACTATCCCCCTTCTGTCTCCATGTGCGGATAAAACTTAGGCGTTCATTCATATTTAGGCAAAATGTCTTAAGAAAAAGTTGAAAATGGAGTGCACACCTGCCAGTGCTACTTTTAAGTTTCCAATATAACTTTTCAAGCCATGTCATTATTGGTTCTTTTTCCTATTCCGTGCTTCTTGGAAAAACAAGTTCAGGGGTTTTTTTTTGTTGTTAATTTTTCCTTCGCCGACTTTCTTCATCTTGGTCCTGATTCTCAGGAAACTCCTTCTAACCTATTTTACAATGCTTCTTACCACTAGTGATTACTTTTCATGAGTTCTATATTTTTCTTTCATGCATCATTCATGCCAATAAAATGAAGATGTGTGCACTCAAGTGAAAGAGAGGCAAGGACGCACAGAGAACCCATACAGCCATTTGACCACATGCTTCATTAATTGCCTCAGAAGTTACCTCCTCCGGTTTTCTTTGAACTGTGGCCTCCTTGAGGACAGAGCCTTTTCGTTTTGAGGCACGCTCCTGTTCAGAAATGTCACCTCACAAAAGGAAAAAAAAGAAGCTAAAAAAAAAAAAAGCAGAAAAAAACCCAACCCACTGAATTTCAGATTATGCCACTTTTTGAAAGCTGCAAGGAAATGATGATACTTTACCTCAAACTGTCAGATGCATCTTCCAAAATCCCTCATTGCTATGTAATGTATTACCATAGCAACTTGTCTCTCCACTGATCCAGTGCTCCCTGTGGGCAGGCTGTACTTTGTCAACGCTGCCGCTTCTCTGATGATGCAAGGAACGCTGAGCAGTTAAATAGCAAATCATTAAAGCAATGTTCCCCCAGTGACCACGCTGAATCACAGAAGGAACGGATACCAAAATTATGGCAGGGGAAAGGGAGAACGGAGTCAGAGGAGCTTGCAGCAACTGGCGTTGGAAGAAAACAAATGTGATGGAAAATAATAAGCAAAGCAGGAAGACAACATCTAATGCTTGATTTCCTAAAGGAAAGGAGAGCACAGCATCACTATATTGTAGAGCCTGATTTTATAAATCTTGCCACTGATACACTTTCTTTACCAGTTTTCTTCTCCTAGTTTTCATCTAGGTAATACGAATCTTGATTAATACTAAATCTGCTCAATGACAATGGCCAGCCACCATATCTGTGACTTCAAGCACCTGACTGCATATTTTAGTAGGCATGAAAAGTAGATCAAGACAAAAAAAAACCCCAAACTCGTTTTTTCTCTTTTGCCTTTTGTATTTCTTAATCTTCCATCTTCTCATCTGTGCACATAAAACTTCACATCAACCTGTGGCAGCATCCTGCCCCACCGAGCACACTGTTCTCCCTCGAGAGAAACCCTGTTGCCCGTACAGTACAAACACTTACTCTTCACATACTTTGCCTGCATATTTTCCCAGTACGCCCTACCTGACATGCAGAGAAGGGAGATTCGGAAGCATTACAACACTTCTTCCACAGTACACAGGGGATCAGTGGCAAAGGTGGGAAAAGATACTTTGATAAGATACTAATTTCAGTTTTCCACTGTTTCCCTTGTAATATAATAATTTAAACCCTCCCACCTGGAAAATAAGAAAAATGCCTATTAAAGGAATTTTAGATAACTATTGTCTACAGATACAGACATGTTTGAAATATTTCTGTGTCACAGAATCATAGAATAGTTTGGGTTGGAAGGGACCTTAAAGCCCATTCAGTTCCAACCCCCTGCCATGGGCAGGGACACCTCCCACTGGATCAGGGGCTCCAAGGCCCCATTCAACCTGGCCTTGAACCCCTCCAGGGATGGGGCAGCCACAGCTTCCCTGGGCAACCTGGGCCAGGGTCTCACCACTCTCATAGTAAAGAAATTCTTCCCAATGTGCAGTCTAAATGTCTAGTTTCTACATAATTGCAGAATCCAAGGCTCATTCTTAGAAATATCTTATTTTTAATAGCTAGAAAATGTTACCCTATGCTTAGGGGTAGGCACAGTTCTAGTCATTTATACAGTTTGGAAAACATACATCGTTCCTGTGGAATAGGTATGCATCAGAATGATAGAGGCAGGATGAGCTGCTTCTGTCCTCCTAAGCTGCAGTTTCTCCTCCCACACTCCCTATGTATTAACATGGAAAGAAAGCAAGTCAAGGGGTCATCCCCACTTTCACAGTGAGACTGTGAAGCACAGCTAACAAAGTTGGGGCAGCTACAGCACACAGGATTGAACAAACCTTGGCTACTGCACGTATGTTGCATGAACAAGCTAATCTTTATTCTCAGTTGTTCCTGATCTACTAGGGAAAACCAATGTGATTAAAAACACTGCAAAGAAAATCACTTTCTAATAGCTGTAGTTTACATGTGTAAGCTGGGACTCAAAAGATCAGGCAGAATGCTGTTTTAATAATACTATGACAGCCTTTCTCTTTTATAATCAAGTGATCAGACCATTCTGTCACTGTAAAAGGTTGCTGCAGGTTTAATACAGTGAGGATTATTTGAACAATGGTGGTTCTGCTCTCCAAATCCAAATTTGCTTCACCTCCTTCTGCTTGCTTTCGTTCTTACAAAGCAGCTGCTTGCTTTGCAGAAAACCATTTTATTTCCTCTTTATTTACTCAGAAAAAAAAAAAAAACCCTACCTAAGCTGAGTGCAGAACTCTTGAGGGAAGAAATTCAGCACACAAACCAGAGGAAAGCAAATGTCACCCCTTTCTTCAAGTAGGACAAGCAGGAGGACCCAGGGAATTAGAGGCTGGCCAGTCTTACCTCGGCACCCAAGAAGGTGATAGAGCAATAATGCTGGAAAACATTTCCAGGAACATGAAGGACAAGAAGGACATCAGTACATATTTACCAAAGGGTAAACTTTTGCTTAACCAAACTGAGAACCTTCTACAATGAAAGATCACCTCGCTAGACAAGGGAAGAGCAGTGGGTGTTGCCTACCTTAACTTCAGGAGCACTTTTCATACCATCTCCCCATCAGATTCTTGTAGGGAGCTGTTGAAACATGGGCTGGATGAACAGGCAGCGAGGTGGATTTAAAACCACCTCAACATCCCCATTCAGGGGGCAGTAATCAGTGGCAGCACATCTAGTTGGAGGCCCGTATCTAGCGGTCTACTCCAGGGGTCAGTACTGGGTCCAATACTGCTTAACAACTTCATTAATGATCTGGATGTTGGAGCAGAATGTACCTTCGACTCTGTTTGTCAAGGACTCTAAACTGGTAGGAGTGGCCGATACTCCAGTGGGTCATGCAGCCGTCCATGCGGACCTTGGCAGGATGGACAAATGGGCCTACAGGAACCTCATGAAGCTCAATACTTCTTTTATTCTGAGGGTGATCAAATACAGGTTGCCCAGGGAAGTTGTAAAAACTCCATCCTTGGATATACTCAAAAGCCACGTGGACATAGTCTTGGGCAACCGGTTGCCAGTGGCCCTGCCTGAGCAGTGGAGGTGGACAAGATGACCTCAAAATGTCTCTTCCAATCTCATTGATTCTGCAATTCTGTGATAAGCCAGGCTACACAGACGTTTCAGAATTCCATTTATTGCCTCTTAAGAAATCTCCCATCTGTAGTTCTGTCAAGGTCTGAGTCCTGAGGTACTATGCTAATTTGGTTGCTAATGCAATAGCATTCTCTGCACCACACTTTGAAGGGGCTTCTCTGGGTCCTTCAAGAAAACTTATCTGCCTTAATTTTACACGTGCTCTTTGTTAAAAACCCTCTCAGCTTTAGGTTCTTTTCGTTTTGCTCTTTCACCTTGCACTAAGCCCAGAATGTCATGATATTAAGTCACCTTTCCCAGAAAATATCTGCTAGGCAATTAATACTGAACTTCAAATGCTGAGCCTGGTGTGAATGACATTTTGCTTGCTTTACCAATTCCCATGTTGTGGAAAGACTGCTCATGCGTATAGTACAGGAGTCAAGGGACTTATAAATCCATTTGTTTTGATATCTGAAAAGACAAAGCAGTCTTAAAATATTATGAGCTTCAATTAAAGTACAGCTGAGGGCAAGAGGCCAAAGCATGACTGTGAGAGCAGCAGAGCTGAATGCTGACAGAAACAGGGATGGAACGCTGGGATTCAGAGCAACTCCTGTAACTAATAAACACAGTCAAAGGTGTATTCCCTTCAGAGCAGTTCGTTAAGTTCACCCAGTTACTGCTATGCGCCTTCTTACACAGAAGTCGGAAATTCCTTCTTTTTTTATGGGCTGGTTTTACATTAAAGAATTTAACAATACCTGATAAAGAACCTTCCTTCTCAGAAAGGTCAGTCTGTAAACAGGATACATTAAACACATATCCAATACAAATATGCTCCAGAGACACCTTAGGCAGTAACCTGGACTTCCAACTCACAAGTTTTTCAATTAAAGGCTCTCTTCAGCTCTGTCGCAAGCTATTACACGACCTTCACCTACTCAATCACATTCTCTTCCCCTATTTTACACAGCCATAAAGAGGAGCTCGGTTCTGAGCTATTTCACAACTGATGTGTTTCTGTGTTCTTCAGGCTGTGGGCAGTGAGGTTTAGGGGTCACAGACCTCTGCATGGATGGATTGAAATATTTTTATATTTTACTGTAGCCACTACCATTGAGCAATCCTCATTATTGAGAAATAAAAAAATATTTTCCATGCCTGTTTATAGAAAAGTCCAGCTACGGGACAGATACCCACTGATGGTTTTAGAAGACTGAAATAATTTGGAGAAAAAGAAGGCGACCTAGAACTCCAGAGGAGTGCTGCATTGCCCAAAGACACACATAACTACATCTCATCCGGAATACAAAGCCATCTACGCATGATAGTGTGCGTCCAAGTGTCTAAATGAAAAGCAACAGCAGTTTGTTCTGTTTGAACTGCACAATTTTACCTAATGATACCTGAAAATGTGCTGTCTTCATGTACTACTTTAGATAATTGTTATCTTGACTAAAATCCAGTAGAGACGTACCTGGCCTCCTACATTCAAAGAGGTCATGATTGTGATTCCAGTCCTTACTGAATGTTAAACACACTATCATATGCATGAATATTTTTTCTGTTGGAAGATGAACAGGGTAGCATTTAATATCCATGCAGCTAGCAGACAGGACGCATCCCGCCCAGGGAACACCCTCTGTAGCGGTGCACCTTGCTCCATAACATACATTTTACTGCTTTCAGTGGTAAATGCTCAGAGAAGAAAATGGCAAATGTTTTGGTCAGAGCAAAACGTTTCCTGAAAAGTCAGAAAAATGCATTTGGCCAATAGGCAAGAGAAATACAATCTCAATAGATAACTGACTACATTAGCTTGAAGGAGTACGAAAGGAGGGGTAAACCACGTCATTGTTTAAGTGACTTATTTCTGAATTTCTGAAGGTTTACCTTCCCCTCTTTTTAAGAGCAGAGGGAGAAAGAAGACACAGCAGCTTATCCTACACAGCCCTGCTTCGGTGACTGGACTACTCAACATTTTGAGTCCTCAATGAGCAGTGGTAAAGTATCTCTCTCTGTCCAGTTCAGTCACTATTGTAAACATTAAGTATCATGACTTTAAAGGGTAGAAAAGCCATTCCAAAACATCCTGTTGCCCATCACATCTTGTACTTTCCTGGCTAAGGGAAAGGTGCAGTACCAGGTGTATGTCCTGCTGTGACAAAGGTTGAGTTAGTAATTAGAACTAGAGCTTCCCTGCCAGCTGCTCCTTACACAGATACCTCCCTCTCCGTTGTGTACTGGACTATAGAACCGGAGGATTCGTCTACTTCTGCTTCCAGTTTTGTGAGCTGTGTTCACACATTGAACTAAATAATCAACGATGCGCATGGCTCTAATTATGCCCCACTGCTCAAAGAAATACGAATAATTTGTTATTAGAAAAATATCTAATTTCAGAAAGCAGGTAAGGACTGCAGTTCAGAAGAATGTTGCTGCAGGGTGGCATTTAATACCCTCTTCACTGCATTTACTCACACTGCAGTAACTCACGGAGTAATGCCAAATGATGGAATAAAAGGACAGAACACGCTACTTCTGCTTAACACTAAGGTTAAAATAGGGTGCTTGTTCTCAGCACAGGAGATCCAAATTCCAATTTGTAAATGCTTCCTTGTTTTAATCATTCTTTCTATTTTATCCTTCCGTGTCAGTGCAGCAGAGGAACAGTATTTGTGACAGTGATTCATTCTCCTTTTTCTGATCCGCTATCTTGTGACTGAATTAAATTATAGGGATTATATTTTCATTTTAAGAGCTGTGTAGACATCACTGATGTCAGAGAAGACCTAAATTCTCCATACTTACAGATTATTAAGTGTTTTATTTCATTGCTCAATTTGAAAAGGTGAAATGCAGTCATCTTTCTATAGCTCAGTGGTAGTGCTCCATTTGAGAAGAATATCAGCTTCTTCTCCATTAAGCACTCAGAAGTCCTCTGCTATAAAATCAATATACTCAACTCTATGCAAAAACATCCAAAACAAGTCTTTGTACAGGATGACAAACAACTAACAGATTAGATACCATGAGGATAAATAGGAGGTGCTCTTGTCTGTCTCTTTTTCTCCTAACTTCAAGGGACCTATATACACCAAGGACTACACTGTCATAATAGACATAAGTACCCTCTTCTTATCTTATCACCCAAAAGGGTTTACGGAAGTGCAGCTGGATCTTAAAAGCTTTTTCCTCTTTCTCCTATGCCAAGTAGTTCCCAGCACAGAATAGGCAACTCAGCCAAAGGTCACGCCAGTGTCAGGCTGTGGTACGGTACCTCCAGGACTCTGGAAAGGATCTAAAGGCAAGGGGTAGTTAAGTACAATTAAGAGCAACACCAAAACTCTTCTCAGCTTTACCAAGCAGACTCTGGACAAGCCAGGAAAGTACATAACGGAAGTTCTGTATCACCTTTTATTTTGCCAGATCTGGTACTTGACTGGGTACAGCTGAGCTGAATGCAGTAGTTGGAACCAGAAACATTAAAAAATAACGGTAATACTGGCTGTATTTCTGTTGCTAAGGAGCACTGGCTTTGGATCTGAGCACAAAGCCAGGCTCTGTGACCCACGCATGCATCATCAGTGCTAACTGCCCAGTGCAGACTTAACACAGGGGTTTGCACGTTGAGCAGAAAGACCCTGCTCAGCCACAGAGCATTTCCACAGCTTCATCAGAACTGCAGGGATGAATAGGGTGAAAACCGGTTTTGATTCCAATGAAGAAAACAGCGATACAAGATTTGCCGAGGGATCTGCTCCTTCAAATGTACTTATGATTAGGAAAATTGACAACATAAAAATTAATGAAGACACAGCATGTCGTAAGAGACAGCTGAGATTCTCAAACAGATCTTATCAATTCCTCACTCCACAGCACTGTCATCTTTACAATCAGTAAGAAAGTACCTGAATTTGAGCTCTAAAAACTACAACAGACACAAACCTTAAGGATGTGCAGAGAGAAATCTGCAATTCAAAATAACTCTGTTACTTAAAGGAAGATTTCACTAACCTCTTGTGAAAGGCTGGATAGAGTGGACTGTTTTCAGTAAAAATGAATAAACAAAGGGGAAGAGATGATTTTTGTTTCCTTCCCCATGAGGGGAAAGAAGGGATAAAACCAACTTCAAGACATCCTGGACCTCATACTCTTGACTTTTAGAACAGCAAATAAAAGTTTTCAGCATAAAATAAAGGGGGGATGACAACACAACCCTGCTAAACGACAGCACATTTCCCTATCAGGACTGCTCAACGTTTGTTCTGCTCCCTAGCGCAGCCGCCAAGCCACACAACTACAAAAGGTACAAAGGATTCACACCTTCTTCGTGTCTCTGCCGAGGATACAGCTGGAGTCATTTAGGACAGCCTTTGGCTAGATACTGCCCGCACTCAAGGATGTCCACCCCCAGCCTATTAAACGGCCTTTATAGCAGCTTTAAAGGCTACAAGAGAAGAGAAAATCCCTCCCAAAGGTATACCACACTGTAAAAATCACTCTATGATTCTCACTCATAAAATGACAGCCATAGCTCTCTTTGTGTAATTGATGCTTCTTTTAAAACCACCGCGTTCGGTGGCCAGAGCACGCTGCAGCCAAGGCTTTCTGAGCATCTGTTGGATTCAGGTCAGGAACCAACGAGCAAAAATCTATGATCTGTGCTAGGCAGAAGGTCGAAGAGATGATCACATACGATGATCTTTCCTGGCTTTAAGTTTATGAACAGCAATCCTTTACAATTCATCTCATGTATCTCTATATTACCTTTATTAACAACAGCAGAGTTTGAGTCAAAATATTCATATTCACTCTTATTGATTTATAAAATACTGAAGTAAGTCACAGTCTTTGTAGGGAGGAATTTGAAATGCTAGAGGTTTGAGTGAATATTACGCATCTTTATGAGTTCAAGTTTGTTACATGCTTTGATTTATATGCAGTAGGTTATATCCTGTAGCACTGTAAATTTTGTAAGTTGATAGAAGTAGGATTGCTGAGCCTCCTTCTCCTCCCAGCAATGCATTTACAGCTAGATTTAATAGCAAGTGTAAGGCTTTTTCTTCATGCATAATGCATATTTCAGAGATGTTACTCCTGTCTTGCTCTCCGTTTGCCTCCACATTTCACTACTACTGGGTGACCAACAGCCATGGGTTTCACAAAAGAAATCAACAAACAGTGATAGGACAGCACCATCCTGGTGGGTACAGAGCATGGTGCAACCCCTCAGCCCCGAGCTCACCTCCATTTCACACCCGGCCAGTGCTTCTGAGGCAGAATGCTGAAGAGTTCCCAACCCCAGAAGCGTCAGTGAGGTTTCTTCAGTTCAGCTCTCACAGCTTTATCAAATACTTTCTAAATTAGAAAGATTAGAAGGAAATAAACATCTATCTGATAAGAACTTTACCAGGGTAATAACATTTTCCTGTGGGCAGCGGTATAGCAGTGCCACATAGGCTAAGACGCCAGGATTCAGCATCCATGCAGTGTCACAATCATCCAACAGCAGCATAAATTAAAGCGTCACGTCAAATGCTGTCAGTATTCAATGCATCGCATCTACAGCCCTGTCCCTAGGAGGGGACCAGCCTTCCATGACAGCAGAAGTGCCTACTGGACTATTCCATTTTAGTCAATTTACTTACTTGTAGGTGCCAGTATCTAACTGATATCCAACCTTCTTGCTTTTTGGCTCGCATAGCAATATTTACATATTTGTTGCACAATTAACCATACTAACTGATCAGGTTTGTGAGAATGAGAGGTGTGTTATGGCTGTGTAGAACACTGGCTTAATTTTAAGCTGCTGAAAGATTAACAGCCAGTAGAATCATCCAAACTATCATGCAAATACAGATACTATTACACTACTGTTCCCTGAATTTGAAAATGCAATTGGCAGATACAGCTATTGAGATACGGTCAGATTCTCTTATGTTAATCATTAGGTAGGGGCAATGTTTTTTTAAAGGGAGCACTTTGGAGAAAGGGAACATTTCCTGCACGGGAAGTTTGATAAGGCAAAGAAAAACATATGCACCATTATTCACAGAAATTCTTCTGAGACACACTGTGGGCAGAAGCACAAAACATTTATAAAGAAGATCTTCCCTGACATCTCCCTGCCTTATTCTAGAGGCATATGCATCTACAAATCTAGGTCTTCTGAAAAGGAACAACACCGCTGTCCTCAGCAGATTCTATGGTTTGATATGTTTAAACTTTAAATCAGGCCAAATCTAATTAAATCGATATTTTAAATCTGATCTATACTAGCACAAATGAAAGCAGGTCATAGCCCTCTTTTAATCATTTTTCCTTCATTCCCAAGTAAAAAAAAAAAAAGTTGTCCTTATATCCTTGAAAGATCTGTGCAGTTGCAATGTATGACTTTTAGAACTGAGTGAAAAATGACAATTGGCTTTCATGAAAAATTTAGGAAACAAGACGTTAGCTCCATAGTCTATTTGCTCTTAGTTGATGTGATTCAAATACAAATGGACTGAAAGTACACTTTTGTCCGTTTTTTTTCCCTCATCTCTACATGTGAATATGGAGAAGTGTTCCACTCTAGAGCATCCATAGCTATTTTCCATATAACATTCCTCATTAGTTAAAATATCATTTACCAGCTCCTCCCAAAAAGCTCAGATATAAAACCTACTAAACAGGTAAATACTCCTTTTTATCATTTAGAAAGTATTAATTAATGATAATATTATAAATGTGCAATCACGATTATTGCAATTTAATTGATTAAATGTAAACATGCACAGGAACCCCACGTGGGCTATTCCCAGCCTTTCAGGAGCAACTGAGGAGGTACAAAAAGCCACAGACTGTAGAATAAAGCAGCTCTTCAAAGGCTGTTGGATGGGATCAGAAGAGAAACACTGTTCAAAACCCTAGCAGGTGCAAATCAGCTCTTGTGGAAGCAGACATCAAAGCCACCTCAGAGCCCGTTGGGCAGGACATCCCCAAGGCTCCGGTATCGCGAGCCTAAAGCGGAGGCTCTGCACCTTGACAGAGCGGGACAGCTAAAGGATCTGAGAGGGCCTCTCACAACCATTATGCTACACTGCTAATATTTACCATAATTGCACGCTGATGAGTTTTTCAGTGTCTAACGTTGCCAATTAACATAATCATCTGCGATGCAATTATGATATTACCCTAGACAAACATAACTGACAATTGTATCTGCTATTGCCATGCGTCTCGTGTCTGCACGTTACAGTCTGTATAAGCCAGTAAAGATCACTACTTATGTACTTCATATCGCCACTGTTTCTTCCCTCGACACATACTCTTGCTGCAGTTCTTCTTCGGGCTGACACCAAGCCCAGAAAGGGTATACACGTCTGACAGAGTTCTTTGCTACAGATATACAGGAGATACACCGTAACTTCCAATTTACAAAAGAAAATAAAGCCTCCAACATACTACCACTAAGTAACATACGCTTCGCTTTTTCTCATTAACAGACATTTAAAAGGAAGACATTAAATTTACACAGGGTTAAACCCAATGAGAAAACTCAAACTGCTCATTCATTAACTCACTCACCCTTGTGCCTCCCAGGCCATTACTTCCCTTCTTATTGCCGACTTGCAATAAACTTCTTACTTTACTGCCCAGCAAGTTGCAAAAATAGAATGATGGCTACAACGTTATCTGATTTACAAATAGATGAAAGCAAGGACTGAGCATGTATTGCATTATTAAGATCTATGCTACAGTTTTCCTAATATACAAAATGATTTATTACTTAATGCACAAATAAGTGTTCGGGTACATTTTTTCCTGAAGAATATTATTCCTTTTACTGCATTTGTAAAGCTGGTTCATTTATACGTGAGCCTACGAGTATGGAGCCTTTTGTGTTCGGTTAGTCTGTAGAAGCAAGGCGAGTCTGAGTTGCAACTTGAAAATGCCAAACTGGCACTATTTGCAAGGAAAATGAATTTTACAAAATAACTGTTTGGCATAATCTACATATGCTGCAAGTTATTTTCGAAGGGGTGAGAATGGTTTAAAACAGGTTTAGGTACTAATAAACATGAAAAAGACTCATTTAGCTTTTTATTTCAGAGAAATATTAAGTGTCTTCTCCTTCCTTAGAATTCTGAGAGTAGCCTACTTTACCTGCACTAAATAATACATTTAATTTCTCTTAAAATTCCATTCCTCTTAAACCACCTCTTAAACTTTATTCTTCAGGAAATTAATCGAGATAAAGCTGCAGTCCTCAGGTCTACGAAATCAAGAACCCACAGAAACTGAACTAGGAAAAAACGGTAGGAACAGCAAGCTCACAGCCTTTTATGTGGAACAATAAATGTAGCCATGTAACCTATAATGTAGCTATAGCAATTTGTTTATTTTTTACCTGTATCATCATCATCTGTACTGTGGCAGTGTTCAGAAACTGCAAGGGAATGCCAGGATGACTGTACTATGTGATATACAAAGCAATTCATTATCACAGTTGCTTCTGAGAGCAAGAACATTTGCTTTATTTTGAGATAGTAGGAAACCAGAGTAAAGAGATTTATTTTGACTATACTTTTCTCTCCTACAAGACCACTCTCTCATCGCTTTTTAAAACGAATTTGGTGTGGAATGAGAGAGGTAGGAAGGGAAAAATAAGAAAGGGATCACTTTGACACCGAAATTCAAGAAAGATTTCTACCTATTCAGAGAGGGCTGAACGACACATGAACCATAAGTGCGAGAAAACAAGTTACAGTAAACATCTGGGGGAGTTCAGTGAAAGTACGGAAAACCTGTCTTACCGAGCCTTTTAAAAAGAGAAAATAAAAACTTTTATTTCTAAATCAAGAGAATGCATCCCATCTACTATGGATTTGGGATAATTCGCATGTACCTGGGTTCGTGTACTCTCCATTACTACAGTGATTCATCATAAAAATTTGATTTTGAGTGGACTGCAAGGTAGCTCATTAGACAATTGAATAATGGAGAAGGGACAATAGTGAATTGATTTTTTTAGCACGATGAAAGCTGACAAGAAGAAATTAAACATTGCTAACTTTATAATAAAGTGCTAGATCAATACCTCTGAACAGCATGTTCCATTTTCCTAATTATATCAGCAGACCGTGAATGTTCTAAAGAAGAAACACGAGATTGAGGTATGGAGGAAAAAAGGAAAAAAAACTGTCCACTGCTATGGCAGCGCGTAAGAACAGTCTAGCAGAAGAGTCTGGCTTTGCTGAAGCAAGCCCAGCTCTGCTACTCTGTAGAAGGTGCCGCCTGCAACTCTGAGCTGGCACCCTGCAGCAATTATAGAATCACAGAATCACTAGGCTGGAAA
Source organism: Cuculus canorus (assembly GCF_017976375.1). Lineage (NCBI taxonomy): Eukaryota > Metazoa > Chordata > Aves > Cuculiformes > Cuculidae > Cuculus > Cuculus canorus. The sequence continues at coordinate 4,022,037 of NC_071415.1, read as the reverse complement.
AGACCTCTTAGATCGAGTCCAACCATTCCAATCTGCCACTAAACCATGTCCCTGAGCACCTCGTCTACCCGTCTTTTAAATCCCTCCAGGGATGGGGACTCCACCACCTCCCTGCGCAGCCTCTGCCAGTGCCTGATGACCTTTATCATAAATAATCCTTTATTGCAGCAGCTGCTACAGAAGGCTCAACACTTTTTCTAACATTACCAGGGCAGCGATGCCCGATAGAGCCACCACTTCTCCTATACGCACAGTATTATGTCATGTAGCATGAGGTAACTCTTGGCAAGGGTGAGAGTCATAATAAAATAAAATAAACCTAGTCGTTGAGCAAAAATCCTTTATAATTGTCAGTTAAAATTTACAGTCCATGTTAGGTATTCGCATGGACTCCAACACTCAAGCGCTGCTGCATCTCAATACAGTTTGTGATGCATCTAGCCAAAATTCTCTAATGAAGTACAGAGGAGCCCTTAGCCTTGTTGCTTTGAAAGATGACAGCAAAAGCACAAAGGAATCCAGTGATTTGCTCGGTCATCCACCAAAAGCCTCTGAGAGAGAGAACAACTGCAATCCCATGTCTGCTACAAAACATATTTTTATAATCTGCTTAGCTCTCTCTACCAGGAAACCTTGTCTCCGAGAAACCGGGACTGTCTACCACACCAAAACAACATTTGGAGACAGGGACACATCACAATGATGTAACTTGCCCAGAAAACAGGCACATTGAGTTCCTAAACCCCAAAAACAGCAACAGGAGACAAAGCTGGTGCGAGACTGCTGTCCTGAAGAAATGAAAGACAGGACTGAGCACAGGTGAAAAGACATGGAGAGGAAGAGATAGGAGGAGGGAGAGGCACGGCGACTGATGGAGAGACACAGACCAAAAGGAGACAGACACAAAGATATGGAGGTCTGGCTCAGTTCAGTGCTGCTGCTCCTGGCCCAGCAGGAATGCCTCCTATGCAGTGAAGAGGTTAAACTTATGCAAGTACCACAAACACTTGAGATAGTAAAACCTACCTCCCTAGAGAGGATGTTAGCTTCTAGCTATGCTGCCTCTAGAATACTGACTAGATTCTGAGCAGGACACTTCTCCATATGCAACACCAGTCCCAAAGAGAAAAATACATATTTAAGCAAAAATAAATAGTACTGTCATCAGTCAACATTTAATATAAACATTCTATGTACTGTTCGTAAGATTGAGTTTAAATAGATAGCTGTTAAATACAAGATGGAAAAAATAAGTACTTTTGTTACTCTCTGGAATAGGAGACATACTTGACTAAATTTTTAATTCATCTTATGGTAAGTTTTTCATCCTCCTTTGACATCAAAAATCAAACCGCATTTTCTTTTCCTTCATCTTTTTTTCCTAACTGGATCACAAACTCTTCCTTTCAAAAAGTGGAAGACAAAGTTGCCTACAATTCAGACAGGCTTACAAGAGTCTTACATAACCAAGACGGACTGAACAGATTATTTTACAATGCAACTAAGTTATCCACAATAAAAAGCAGAAAGTACTCGAGAATTAGATGATAAAAGATTACTCTTCGAGGTCCTCGTGAGATACCAAAACATCACCAGGAACACACAAAAAAAAAATACAAATTAAATCCTGAATGAAGAGTTGAAAGATTCTTGGCTATTTTTAATGGTTTTGTCTCTCCTAAACATCTTTTAAAAATACTTTTCCCTCTCCTCCTCTCCCCACTCAAAAAAAAAATTAAAGCAATAAATTGAAAACCCTTTCATATTAGACTCTTCCCAAACTAAGATTAATAGTTTGCCTCTATTCTAGTCATTTCTTTCCTGGGCATTTTCCTGTGATATCATTTATATTAGAATTCTCCTGGAACAGATCCTCTTCTTGTCTGCTTCTTTTTGGCTTCCTGCTTTCTACGTAAAATGGCTTAAGGGAAAACACACTTGATCAAGTAGGTGGAAAAATAAACAATTTCACTTAACTTTCAAAAAGCAAAAAAAAAAATGCAAACCAAAAGGATAAAGAAAGCGTCTCAAACAAAAAGAGAAGAGAAAATCAATAGCGAAGCAGTGGGATCTGTAGAAGTATGGAGGGGAAAGTATCCACACAGAGAATAAGAACTCACTAATGATACAGATCAAAGGAGAACAGGCACATGAATAAGAGAGATTGAAGATGCTCTGAATGAGAAGCACAATATCAATATATAAAGTATGAATAATTGTAAAACATCAAAGTACAACTCAAAATTCACAAGTCTCAAATTTAGACTTAAGATTTATGAAGTGACGGGTAAAGGGAGAACCAGCACAAGCAGTAAACTTCAAACTGAATACTGAGGGGGAAAAGGTAAAAAGCAGACAACCTGTTAGAGAGAGTTGCCAAGGGGGTCCTGGAAGCAGCTGACAAGAGCTAGTATTGAGAATGTTCTACTTCAGGGAAAGAGCATTTCATTGGGGGTTCAGGGATTAGAGGAGGTCATAAAACATGGGTTGCTTCCTAATCAGCCGGTTAAACGAGCCCTTCATTTCTCTGCCTGGACTCCATCTCAGCTTAGAGAAGAAGTCAACCCCCAAACCACCGCAGAACCCCACTTCAGAGAGAAACAGGTAACACCTCCTGTCCCAGCCAGAAGGCACAACCCTCCCTTTTCTCCTGCACCTTTATCATGGACTGGGAAGGCTTGGAAAGGCTCCTGCTCTCTAGGGATGCTCGAGCAGGTACTGCAGCCAGTCTCCCCAGAGCACTGGGTTATCAGAGCACGCACGGGGAACTCTCCACCACGCGCCCACGTGTGCAACAGGGAAGGAGTGCGCAGATCCGGACACATAGAGGTCCAAAAACCACGCAAGGTCATTCACCTGGGAAAGGGAACTGAAAAGGTCCTTTCAACCATTACAGTGTATTTCCTGTGCTAATTTAAAAGCTCATGCTCATCATAAATATCAAGCCTATGAAGAGTTATGGTAACTAGCCAGACTCCAGGCAATCTAATCAATCTATACATCAGTTTTGGTTTAGGTGCAGGAAGATAGAACTCGTGTTTGGTTTTAAGCTTGCAGAAGTTAAAAAAAAAAGAAGTGACTGTAAGAATCATAGACTCACCAGGTTGGAAAGGACCCACTGGATCATCGAGTCCAACCATTCCTAACACTCCCTTAAACCATGTCCCTAAGCACTTCATCAACCCGTTCCTTAAACACCTCCAGGGAAGGTGACTTGACCCCCTCCCTGGGCAGCCTCTGCCAGTGCCTGCATGCAGGAGAAATAAATATTGTTTTATACAATACCTTGTTGCTTCTTGTAGCTTTTCCATCATTCCTGAACTACTTTAAACCTTTCCCCTCCAACTCAAAATCTGAAAGTTCAGGTTATTGTGGCAGGTTTTATCATTACACAAACGTTTTATGAATACTCTATCTGGAACAGAAAATTATCAGACTTGTTTTTACATGATCTGTGTGTTTTATCTCCTGAAAGACACAGAAAAAGAAGTATCAGACCTACTCTAACATTAGCTAGCTGGAAAACAAGATCTATTATTCAGATCTTATAAAACCCTCTTACAAGAGAAAGGCCTGACCCAACTTTCTTTGAAGGAAATGGGAATCTTGCCATAAGCATCAACAGATTTCAATCAGACAAGAGGCAGATGTTGAAGTACAGAAAATTGTGAGAGACTAAATAATCACTGCTATAGTAAATCCAATTAGTCAACAAACACCCCTAATGCCAAAAGCCTGTGCCTTGAATGGCTAATAAAATTGTTTTGGTTGAATGATTTTGTTGTACATATTCCCCTCATTACTTGCCTTTTTAATATTCTGTTCCTTTGATCAAGCTGAATAAGTAACTCAGTAAATATTTAGCGGCTCTTTGCTAATTCGGATAACGCAGGCTTCATCCACTTGATGTCTTCTGTACAAAACACAGAAGGACTGACCTGGTCGTAGTGAGCTAGTAAGGGAACAGGCCTCAGATGAGCAACGTTAGTTCTGAATTAACAAGTAGTAGTGGTAGTCTTGAGTTTTAAAATCAAACTAATCATAGAATTGCTTGGTTGGGAAAGGGCTTTACAGCTACAGGTGTGAATCAACACATTGCCAAATCAAGATGAATCAGACAAAGGTCAAATGGTGTTTGGGTAACACCTGTGGAGAACGCTTTGCTCTGCCTACTGACTTGAGTGCTCTCGGTACCTCTCAGTGAGGCTAGAAAGGAATACTAAAGCTGCTCATGGTGCAGCCCAGCCTACGCAATTCAATTTGCATTCTAAAATACAAAAAAAAGGTGGTTTGACTCCAGACAGACGCGAGAGCCACCTCCTTTACACTGGACTCGGAGAAGCTATTTAAATAGAAGGACTTGACAGGAATTATTTTAAATAAAGCACATTTTCATAGCATCAGGTTAAAAAAACCAACTTCTTTTACATGCTCTGAAGGGCTCGGGTTAACCTATTACCATACAGATAAGCGCATTTTACTTTGCTATGCTTCAAGCAGATACATTCTAATGAAGCTGGTGCTTTAAAAGTCCATCTACTCTGAATTACAGTGCAATTAATCTGTGCTCAGAAAGGCGTAGAGCAAAGCATGTCTACAGAACCCACAATACTACAGAGACAAGGGCAGACTGCTTATGAGGTGAAGGGCCAGATGTTCTCCATACAAATGGATTTGTACAATAAAAATCAAGCAAAGTAGAAACAGAAATATCCAAACCACCCCCAAAAGCCCCATCAGTCTCCACAGACATGACCTTTAAACTGACTTAAATTGCATACGGCAGTTCCAGCGAATGGAAGGTATAGGGGATTGTATGCTACATCTATCATCATCAACACCAATGCAAAGGGCTCCTAGGGGTACAAACCAGGCTTTTGGTTGCAATCTAACTTCCATATATCCCAAAGGGTGATGCTTTTTTTTGTTTGTTTTTTTTTCGGTTTGATTTTTTCTCCATAAATTCTACCAACCAAGCTCCTCTCTGGTAATACTGATCAAAATTCGACATCGCTTTTACTTTACCAATAGGTAAGACCCATTGAAGACAATGTAAGTACTGTATTTGGAGTCACAGAGCCAAGAATTTGGTCTTAATTCATGCTGATGCTAATTAAATGCTTCAAGCTGAATGTTTCTGACTCCCAATAGCCTTATGCAGAGCTTCATGCATAAAACCTAATACCATCCCAAAAACTGCCCAATTTTCTACCTTCTGTTCTGACAACAAAGTGGGATATGATTTACTATTGCCTTCAGGCAGAATGTTTTTCAGTCAAATTCCTTGATGCTCTTTCAGTAATCGAGTTCACCAAGGAGAAGCCCAGGAAGCCTTTAAAAGGGTTAAATCTTCCTTGATGGGCTTGTGGCTGCCAGTCTCAGGTTCACAGTGCATTTTATTCTGGCAAAGGTGATACATAAGATATCGAAAAATCTATTTGCACATTACTGACACTACCTTTCCTTTCTATTCAAGGTTATCTTCAACTCAGTTTTGGAAAAACCTTAATGTCAAAACCATTTTGAATTCAAGCCAATGGCTGAAACTTGCCTTAATTCGTACCGCTGCAGTGCTTGCAAGCAGGAACAGCTGCCTAATACAATTCACAGACAAGGAAAAAAGCTGGTGCCTCCTCAGGAAGTAAAGATGTAATTGAAGAAAAATGAAAACAAACAACCAAAAGAATATGAGGTAACAGTGGGTTAACTATGAACACGAGTTCAGTATACAATTTGCTGCAAGAATCCTTGTTACTTCAAGCTGATGATCTCGGAGCACAGGGCACGCATTTCTAGGATGTTATTTTGCTTGTTACCCGAGCTGAGGGAGAGTTTGAAGGATGGGGAGGGTAGTGTGAGCCTAAATAAAAGCAAATTTATTTTCTTTGCAAGTGTACTATTGACACTATGGACAATGTACACAAAGGAGTGGACATCAGTATGGGGGAAAAGATATGTTTTCGTTTCACTGGATGATCTTTAATATAATCTCCAGAGAGGGAGAGAAAGCTTGTGATATTATAGTATAACCACATGCTGATACCAGAAAAGCAGCTAGTGTGTACTGCCATGGAGACAGAACTCTTTTTTTCCTATCATGACATTTGCAGGGATGTCATAGGGACCAGTCTTTGCACACTGAGATGTCAAAGCTCAAAGACATTTCCTGGTGTCTATCAGAGGCACGGAAAAAGTAAATAACCCCTTAAGCATCTCCAGTTGCCCTAAGGCCCAGACTATCAGTCAACAAACCATTCTACCAAGAGTCTCTGCACTGTTTGAAGAGATATATAGAGCCTGCAGCATCTGCCATCAAGATCAGGAATCTTTTCATGGCAAGACTCTTCCTCTCCACCAGTGCTCCATGTGCACGCATGCAACTGCACACAGTAACGCACAAACCTCAATATTCCTGCTGACAACTTCTCTCAATAAAATAATTTGAAAAGGCTTGGAAAGGGCTTGGCAGGCACTTCAGTCAGCGAGTCTGCTGCTCCTCTCTATGATTTATGATCTCCAATACATCAACAGTGTGAAAGCATTCCAATGATGTATTACTAATACATCATTAGAGGATTGTCACCCTAGTGATGAATTGCATGAGCACATTGCTAAAGTGCTGTCCCTCTGAAGATATATTACATATAAAGCATTTCCTTTGATATTTTTATTTTATTTTTTAAGGACTTAAGGTGCACTTTCACAAGCTTATTTCTCATTTTTTCTGATCCCCGTCTAGTACTTTACTGCGCACTACTGGATATAAGAAACAATGAAATCACTATAGAGCATTAGTTAACAACTCATAGAAACGGCTGAGCAGGTGAAAGGCTGTGAAACCACTCCACCTCTGTCCCCACCCCCCAAAAAACCCAATGAGCAATGAAAAGCACAACTACAACAGATTAAAGCAATTTCTGACAGGGTACAAAGTAAGTGTACTTGAATACAAAATAAAGCTTGGATACTATGAATTTAGCATGGATAAATTATTCCCAACTGGCTCATGCAACAAAAACTTTAAACTGTGCTGCAGATTCTACTTTTTTACTGCCTACTTCACAGCGAGAGGAAGAATGGTAATTATTCATGAGCAACGCTTGTTTGGAAAACTATTGAAATTGCCAGACTCTGGTCCACTTTGTGTTACACACCTTATACCTCTGCATCATTCTGTGAAGAAGTAGGCATCATTATTTAAACCTAAATAAAGGAAAATCAAGGCACAGCAAGCCCAGCTGATTTACTGAGATCTGATAGATTAGAATAGGAGTAAGGTCTCCCCAAGTGTCTTACCCATAGTTATCAAGGTCATTCCTCACATCTTAAGTGCTATTTAATGCCACAGCAGATATTTATTTTGACACCTGTGCTATTTTCCATGTATCACAGGAAAAATCCCTCAGACTTTGTAGCTATGAAGTCACTTCCTTGAAGCACAGCCTCTGCCATCACAGTTAGGGCAGACTCTTTGCCCTTGTAAATTGGCAGGAACAGCTGCCTCCTAAGATTCAGTTCTAACTTGGTTTAATCTATGTGAATTTTTGTCGGCTTTTTAAAATTATTTTTAACATACTTTTTTCCAGTGTCCCTTACAAGCAGAACTTGTCCTTTTCAGAGTAGCTAGGATAATGCTGTCTTTACACACCACCATCTCATCTCACTTCTTTTACACCTCCAGTTGCTATTTTCCCAAGTGAGCATATATATAGGATGTACAGAGAAATGGGTACACTCCAAAAAGCTTTCTGCTAGCTGAATTCCTCCCTTCTTGAGCAACATCGCACCTTGACTTACACAAAGATGGAAATAACTAAGAAATTGTTTTGCCATCAGAAAAATAAAGCAATGGCTACTCTAATCCTCCTTAATTCGACATGTGTTCATTACAAGGCAATGTCTCTCCCTGCACTGACATAGAGATAAAGGAGAAAGGCTGTGCTCTCCTTCTCCTTAAAAACTAATTGTCCAGCTGTATTCCAAACAGATTAAGAAGCTACATCAGCTAGCAAAAATCTGTCCAACTAAAGACACCAAGTCTTAAAGGAATGAACAACAGGATATGAGAACATGACAAAGTCTACAGCGAACATCAGGACGAGGAATCAATGGCAACCTTCCACAAATTGTATCAGTGCTGACCCTGCATTCTTTGGCTAAAGGAAAAGTAGGTAAGATGGGGTTTATATTCTTAATATCAATGTTCAGCGAGATCTGTTAAAATAACTCCTTTGGGATGCTTGGATACAAGAAGATGAAGCAAATCCTGAACGAGCAGGAGTATAAAAAACATCAGTCCCTAATGACTGAGACAGAGAGGGTCAGAAGATCTGCATAAAAAACCTTGTTCATCACCTCAGCATCACAGAAAAGAAAATTACAGTCTACTACACATCAGTTCAAACGCACTTATAGTCCACTACCATCATTTGGTCTCAACTCAGTAAAGCATCTAGATAAGCACTCAGGTAACTTACCTCCTATTTACAAGCTCACTTACACGCACTCCCACAGTATTTTTGGTCTTAACTAATACAGAGGGATGCCTCATTTCGGGAAATAATGAAGTCACCCTCAAAGTAAAAGAAGCAACTCTGAGAGCCTAGTGAGAAACAGAAGCGGAAAAAAGCTTGAAAGGATAATATTGTCAAACCTGCTAAGAGCAGCATTAAGAGGCAAAAAGCTTTACTGCAAAGAGAAGAAGCAAAGCACTTCTAAATGCTATATTTACTCTGGGCCAAAGACAAACTCTTTTTTTTCCTTGCCAAGTCTCCTGCTTACATCAAACATCGAATTTTCCAAATATAGCCTAGTAATTATTGATGGCTTTTTTTTATACTCAAGATAAAAGACTGTCAGGAACTGCTGTTTGAGAGCTCTTCAAAAAAAAAAAAAAAACTCTGGTGAAAATGAATGGATGCAGCAGCACGTTCTAGAAAACGCTCCAAGGAAGATCCTGACATATTAGATGTATTGTCCTGGACTTAGTTCTGTGTGATCCTTTTCAGACACTGGGTAGATAATATTATATTCTACAAAGGATTTAAGTGTACGAAGAAAGCCCAATAAAGATCTACCAGTAGAGGCTCCCAACTCACACAGCAGCTCCCATTCCCCATCAGTAAGATATTCCACCTTCTAAGTCAATACATTTTTCTGAACATTCATACTCAAAACAGGCCTTTGCAACATCAGTTGGTTAGGAGAGAAATTGAACTGTTTGGGGATATTTAGGTCAGCCGTAGTTTTCAAATCAAATTCGGGCAATGGCTTTAAAAGCTAAATTAAACAGCTTTCAATTTTCTCAAAATCGTGAAAACTAAAAGTGCGTTTCATTGCATCACAGACGGACCTTTAATTCTGGAGACAGCTAAAACAAAAAAGCCAACAGGACTGAAACAAGCGGCACTTGGGTCAGCACTACATGATGTGGTGCATTTGTGTGTGTCTACGTGCCAGGCAGAGATGAGAGAGGAGGGAAAGGACAAGAAAATGATTGTTTTCAAATTTCAGCCTACAGTGTTGCCAAGAACTTTACTAAACAGGATTTTTAAGCAAGTTGCTCAATTAAAGAAACCCTAAATTTATCACCTATGAGTTTACTTGATACAGTCAAGAATTCAACGGTGACTGAACAAGTATATGAAGTACATGTGTTCTACAAATAGACAGTAACAGTTCTTACAGTGAATTGCATATACAAACACATAATGGTGAGGGATATTCCGTTAAGAAAAAATAGACTAGAAAACAGTAAGACAGCCATGGCTTCTTCCAAATGCTGGCATATTTCAGTCGTTACAGTTGCTGCTGTATACCAGGTTATATTGATTATCTAAAACTTGTTTACTCAAACTAAGTATATTAGAGGTCTAGATACATTTATTAGACTTCAATAAATTCCATGTTTAATAATTAGTTAGTGTTTATTTAGCATACGTTGCAAATCTATATTTAATAACACAGTTATTGTAAATCTCACTTTCACAGAATCACAGAATCACAGAATCACAAGGTTGGAAAGGACCCATTGGATCATCGAGTCCAACCGTTCCTAACACTCCCTAAACCATGTCCTTAAGTACTTCATCCACCCGTTCCTTAAACACCTCCAGGGAAGGCGACTCGACCACCTCCCTGGGCAGCTGTTCCAGTACCCAATGACTCTTACTGTGAAGAATTTTTTTCTGATATCCAACCTGAACCTCCCCTGACGGAGCTTCAGGCCATTCCCTCTAGTCCTGTCCCCTGTCACTTGGGAGAAGAGGCCAGCTCCCTCCTCTCCACAACCTCCTTTCAGGTAGTTGTAGAGAGTAATAAGGTCTCCCCTCAGCCTCCTCTTCTCAAGGCTAAACAATCCCAGCTCTCTCAGCCGCTCCTCATAAGACTTGTTCTCCAGCCCCCTCACCAGCTTTGTTGCTCTTCTCTGGACACGCTCCAGAGCCTCAACATCCTTCTTGTGGTGAGGGGCCCAGAACTGAACACAGTATTCGAGGTGCGGTCTCACCAGTGCCGAGTACAGAGGGAGAATAACCTCCCTGGCCCTGCTGGTGACCCCATTTCTGATACAAGCCAAGATGCCATTGGCCTTCTTGGCCACCTGGGCACACTGCTGGCTCATGTTCAGTCGGCTGTCAACCAGCACCCCCAGGTCCTTCTCTTCTGTGCAGCTCTCCAGCCATTCTTCCCCCAGTCTGTAGCGCTGCATAGGGTTGTTGTGCCCCAAGTGCAGGACCCGGCATTTGGTCTTGTTAAACCTCATCCCATTGGTCTCGGCCCAGCAGTCCAGCCTGTTCAGATCCCTTTGCAGAGCCTCCCTACCCTCCAGCAGGTCGACACTTCCTCCCAGCTTAGTGTCATCTGCAAACTTGCTGAGTGTGCACTCAATGCCTTCATCCAGGTCATTGATAAAGACATTGAACAGAGCTGGACCCAGTACTGAGCCCTGAGGAACTCCACTTGTGACTGCCTCCAGCTGGAGTTAACTCCATTGACCACCACTCTCTGGGCCCGGCCATCCAACCAGTTTTCAACCCAGGAGAGTGTGCGCCTGTCCAGGCCAGAGGCTGACAGTTTCTGAAGCAGAATGCTGTGAGAAACTGTGTCAAAGGCTTTACTGAAGTCCAAGAAGACTCCATCCACAGCCTTTCCCCCATCCAGTAGTTGAGTGATTTTGTCATAGAAGGTGATCAGGTTAGTTTGGCAAGACCTGCCTTTTGTAAACCCATGTTGACTGGGCCTGATCACCCGGTTCTCTTGCGTGTGCTTCATGATAGCACTCAAGATTACCTGTTCCATGACTTTCCCTGGCACTGAGGTGAGACTGACAGGCCTGTAGTTCCCCGGATCCTCTCTGCAACCCTTCTTGTATATGGGCACAACATCAGCCAGCCTCCAGTCTAGTGGAACTTCCCCAGTCAGCCAGGACCTCTGGAAGATGATGGATAGGGGTTTGGAAAGGACATCCACCAGTTCCTTCAATACTCTTGGGTGGATCCCATCCGGCCCCATAGACTTGTGGACGTCTAGCTGGGCAAGCAAGTCTCTAACCGCCTCCTCTTGGATCACGGGAGCCTCAATCTGCCCCTCTAACTCTTGGATTTGTAAACAGAAGGAACAACTTTCTTTGCTATTAAAGACTGAGGCGAAGAAGGCATTAAGTACCTCAGCCTTGTCCTTATCCCCTGTCACTGTTATTCCTTCTGCATCCACTAGAGACTGGATATTCTCCCTCGTCCTCCTTTTCCTGTTAATGTACTTGTAGAAAGACTTTTTGTTGTCTTTCACAGACTTAGCGAGTTTTAATTCTAGTTGGGCCTTGGCCCTCCTGATTTTTTCCCTGCACGATCTCACTTCGTCCCTGTAGTCCACCCAAGATGCCTGTCCTTTCCTCCAGAGCACACAGAGCTTCTTTTTCTTATTGACGCATCTTGAGATCACCCTGCTCCACCAAGCTGGCTTTTCCCCCCGCCGGCTCCTTTTCCGGAACACAGGGATGGCCTGCTCTTGAGCTGATAGGATTTCATTTTTCAAGAGCGCCCAACCCTCATGGGCTCCCTTGCCCTGAAGGACTGTTTCCCACGGGACTTTGCTAATCAACCTTCTGAACAGGCCAAAGTCTGCCCTCTGGAAGTTTAATGTGACTGCTTTGCTAACCCCCTTCTTAATCCCACCTAGAACTGAAAACCCTATCATCTCATGATCACTTAATCCCAGGCGTCCTCCAACCGTCAAATCCCCAACAAGACCTTCCCTATTCACAAACAGCAGGTCTAGGAAGGCACCCTCCCTTGTTGGTTCGCTAACCAGTTGTGCAAGGAAGTTGTCTTCGATGCACTCCAGGAACCTCCTAGACTGTTTCCTTTCTGCTGTATTGTACTCCCAGCAGACATCCGGAAAGTTAAAGTCTCCCACAACTCCCACTTTAACGCAATACTGACACTGAAAGGACTGCCAAACCCTCTTTTTTCCCCAGTGTTTATTTTATATCAATTTCTCTCAACTTGTGAAACACTCAATAAAACTCCTTTTTTTTTCCTGCATCTTAATGTCATATGTAAGTTCGAGCTTTTTCTTTCTACACTCTCTCCTCTTCCACCGATAAACCAACATAAGGTAATTGACATCAAATTTTTCCAAGTCCCAGACTTCAAGGTTTTATACCATTCCATAAGGGCTTCATCATACTGTGAGCATCAATGAAAATCAGGACGAGGCCAACATGGCAAAAAATTAAACCAGGTGCCAATTATCATGACAGGCTGAGAGAGTTGGGGTTGTTCAGCCTGGAGAAGAGAAGGCTTCAAGGAGATCTTATAGCGACCTTCCAGTACCTGAAGGGGCTCCAAGAAAGCTGCGGAGGGGCTGTTCACAAAGGCTTGTGGGGATAGGATGAGGGGCAATGGGTATAAACTGGAGAGGGGCAGGTTTAGAACAGACATAAGGAAGAATTGCTTCATGATGAGAGTGGTGAGGCCCTGGCCCAGGCTGCCCAGAGCAGTGGTGGCTGCCCCATCCCTGGAGGGCTTCAAGGCCAGGTTGGATGGGGCTTTGAGCCCCTGATCCAGTGGGAGGTGTCGCTGCCCATGGCAGGGGATGGAACTGGATGGGCTTTAAGGTCCCTTCCAACCCAAACTATTCTATGATTCTTTGATCATGAGCACATACTGAGGCCATGAACCCACAATAACAAATGGCAGTTCTGTCCACTATTTAATCACTCATCAGTATAAGTTTGATCTGAATCAGTTCTATTATCCAGTCCCTATGGTAAAAATTTATGCAAAAGCATAAGCAATAGTCTCTTGGTAAAAACTTGATGTCAGATTGATGAGACTTGATCTGCCATAAACCCCGCTGATACAAACTTCAGCCACTGTGGGGTTTTGTTTGTTCATATTAAAGCAAATTTGAACAGTCAGGGTGATCTGGCACTATATCAGCATTCTCCCTCAGAAAAGCACAGAATTTTTATTCCTTTAATATGAACTAAGGCCCGATTCATTCCAACGGCTGAGTGTATCTGCGAAGCTCCTTCCCGTTCAGCACAGGTACTACCATTTGCTGAGCAGAGCTTGGATGTAGACTAAACTTTGCACTTGTGTAGCAACTTCTATCCAGAGATACCAAAGCACAACACTAGCATATCAGTCATCTAGAAAAGGACAAAATATCTGTCCCCATTTAGCAGCTGGATGAGCTTACACAGCAAGTCAGCAATACCCACACAGCAGTCCTGCTCTACAGAGGGTGTATCTGCTGCTGAACTGTTGGCTTCCACGTGATTATTGTGAATTTACATCAGCCTGACTCTAGCTAGTCTTGATCACTGCCTTCCAGCAGGGCTTAATGACATGCAGGTACCTACAAAAAATGTAACAAAAGAAGTTCCAGAAAAGCGAATTAGAACTTGTGTCTGATCAATGTAAGCCCCTGACCTCTAACCATACATCACAGGCACACCCCTCCTTCCTCCACTCCCAAAAAACTGCCTGAGTTTCATCTACTTAAGTAAAATACTGACATACATTATGCAGTGCATCCAACACTGCTATAATAACCCACATACCCTCCAATTTCCTTTTTTGTTTCATCACCATTGTTTCCTTCCCCTCAGCTCTCTGGAGAGTTAAACCACCTAAAGCAAAAGTTCTACCTATCCTATTAGAGTCAAAAGGCAGAGTCACACTGTGCTGATTTGAATTGTAGGTGATTCCAAGTTGTGACAGAGTCACACTGTGCTGCGACCAAGGCTGAGGCAGAGGTAGGTAACTCACATCTCTCTCTGCATTAACGTTTTCAGGTCCCCCATGAATTCCTCCCACACGTCAATGCACTGTAACGAAGGGACATACAAGCTTAGACAAGCACTAGAGCAAAGAACGCACTGACTCATTTCAGTGGACAGCCGTATCCTTAGAAACCCTTCTGACTGGATTTTATTACTTTTTTTTTTTTGTCAGTGTTTTCAGAGTTGCAAAAAATGCTGACTTACTGATGCGGACGACAAAAGAAACTTTAATGAAGTGTCTTTGATCTGGATTTGTATGCATCTCTAATGACTCGCATCTGAACTGCACACATTTACGGACAGTCAGAGTAGTTTGTCGATCAGTGGTGTGCAAGGGTCAGCTGAAATAAAACAAACCTGGGGTACTACAAAAAAGAACATGTCCCTATTTAATTTCCCCTTTGCTCTGAAGCAGGGGTTGGTTGTGGGGTTTTGTTTGTTCTTTTAAAACAAATGAAAAACTCCTTTGTTCATGATCTGAAGGCCAGAGCACTCAACGCCCAACCCCAGGCCCTTAACAACAAGTAAGTGGCTTCAATAAGATCACTCATCTCAGCAAATATTGCAGGACTGAGCCACAATTAGTTGGGGTTTTCTTCTCAAAACACTGCAAGTCTCCATCTCACACTACCTCTTATCTGATCCAGTGAGGTGATAGAGAACTTGTCAAAAGTAAAGAGAAATCAGTATGAATAACTATACTTGACATTTTCCAGGAAATGCTATTATTTGGAATAAAAGTACCTATTCTAAAAGGGAATTAGGTGCTCTAAAATAAGGCAGTGTCTTTGCTGAGTAAGAGCCCTGACACGAGTTCTCCAAGAGTGATCATAAATGAAGTCCCCACACGTACAAGCCTCTACTCCACAGCGAAACAATGCACAGATGCTGAAAATAAGAAATTTTGATAAGGAACAAGACTAGGCTCTTACTTCCACTTGTAATTGTTGAGGAGCACATGTAGCGCAGACTGATTAGAAGCCTGGAGCTGATATATTAGCCAAAATTACCTGGAGTGCTTACAGTCAATTTAATCAGAACTGCTAGCTAACAGGAGGAAGGACAAAGCTGAACCTAAAAGGTAATCTCTAAGAAAGCTCTGTGCAACCTGTTCATTAAATACAACACACTGCTACTTCAACACCACTGGTAGCAGTTTAGGAACTGAACTGAACCTTGATATAGTTTTGACATGCTGGAAACACTTTCAGGGATATTATTTCATCTATGAGTGAGATAACACCAAACACCAGGGACTCATGTTCCCCACAACTCTCCTCTACGTAGCACAAAAGGCGACGTCTTCTTCAGAAGCATTAACCTATGCGTTTCCCCAGGTTAACAGTTTTGACCAGTTTAATCACTTACTAGAGGAGATTCCCTGGATAACCACTCATTTATTCTGTCCATTTATTCAAAATATTTCTCTCTCGAAAACAACATGTAAAATGCGATTTTGAAAAAGCCAGGTTTTGACATCTTCAGACACTGAGGGCAGCTGTTCTCCTCTATTCTCTGCGAGTTACTCTTAACAGTGTTAACAGTTAAACATAAATTTGCAAACATCATTTGAGAATACACGTCAGTAAACACGTCTTCATAGATCTAAATGCTAAAATGAAAGACATCTGAAGAGACTGACAATGGAAATTCTAGCCTTATAGCATAAAATGAGATGTTTCAATGATGTTTAGTGTCTTCAAGTGTCAAAAGAACACATGCTGGCAACAAGGTAAAATTTTGTTGAGTAGCTTAAGTCAAGCTGGTTTGTAACATTTTTTATTCCAATTTGCTTTATAATTTTCAGCCTCCAAGTGCACTTTTTTTCCTCATGTTTAACTCTGATACAGATAGATGCATTGGCTCATTGTTTGAGGCATGTTTCTTGCAGATAATTTCATATAGTGGAGGTGGGATTAGATAGTTTAGCTTCTGTCCTGAAAACTGCAGCTTCTAAAGGAATATTTTGTATTATTTCTTTGAACAACCACTTACCACTGATTTACTTGCTTCTAAATGCAAGAAGGCACGTTTACACTGAGATTTGTTATGAGAGAGAATGAAAAAAATTTCCTTGGAAAGACAGGATTTGAAAAGAACTGCAGTTTCTACCATGGGTTGATGCCATTCACGAATTCTGGTAATTTGCTAAAAACAAAAATGAGGTTTAAAAACAAATGGCACGGCAGATCTATATTGGCATGCACAAGCTTAGGGAAAAAAATAGTTATCTTTCTTCTATATTACTATAGAGAACATGAGAATACTTCACATCTGCTAATCCAGCAGACATTCATTTACGGAGAGCTTAATCCCTACACGTTACCAATGACGATCCAGTTTGCATCAGGTCCAAAAAACTCAGCGACTTCTTCAGGCCCACTGGGGCAGCTTAGATCACCGCCAGAGAAACAGCGGATCACGTGTTTGGAGGAAGAAACTGTGTCTGAAGTGGAGTAGAAAAGCTAACAGATGTAGGGGAAGCACAGAAGCAGTATGAATTCATGCAAGAAATGTGAAATCCAAAGGCTAAATCAAGAAGTGCAGAGGCAGAACTATGGAGGTAAAGGCAGCTGCGAGGCCAAACAATCTCCCCCAGCTGTCTCCACTAGCAGAACTCTGAAAGGAGGCATAGCAAGTTTGACTGCTGAAAATCCATTGTTCCAGAAGCTTTTTAGTGTAATACGAGGCTGTAGAAGAAATCCAATTCCCACTGCACGCTGTGGCTAGTCCATACAGCACAAAATACCTTCACATCGCAAATACTCTTTCCCCTATGTGAAGCACAGCAGATTTATCTGCCCTCTGCAATTTACAAAGGAAAAGAAGGCTTTCTAACGCCTCTCTCTTATTTACCCATCAGTAGAAGACAATCCACAGTTTGCCAGACAGAAACAGCAGTCGCAGAAGTCAGGGAAAGAGCTTTGGTGCTTTTCTCATCCTCCCTCGATACAGAGCAGCATGCAATTTTGCATTATTACTTTAGAAAATATATCTTGAGTGTACAGACATCGCTTCCTGCACAAATACTTGAGTTGTAGTAGCTGAGAGTTTCAACTGAAATGAAAGACAGTAAACAAAAAAATAACAGATATTGGAAATGATTTCAAATCTCAGGAGAGTCAAAGATGACATCCCAAAAGCTGTTTGAATATCTAAAAGATGGGGAAAAAAAATTAAGATATAAATAAAGACATAAATAAAATGAGTGGGACAATCCAGTGAGATCTCTTTGGCTTTCAGAGCCAAAGAACATAAAGAGCATGTTTCAAAAATTAATCTTCTAGTTTTCATCTAAGGTTTGCTACACAAGCACAGATGAAACATAACTAGGAAACAGAAAAACTGGATTTGATAGCAGGATGCAAGTTTCTAGTAACTGATAGGCAATCCCATCCTAAATCTAGTGAACTCTGAAACGCTTCAGTATTCAAATTCAGGTGTTAAATCCCAATATTTTGTTAAGTGCTGCAGGCTCAGTGGAAACTTAACATGAATGGAGAAGTGTTAGGAATCAAGAGTTCTAGAAACCTAACATGGAAATAATATTTAAAGATCAAAAAGACACAGACATGGTAGACCGTGAAGAAACAGTAGTCTCAACAGCAGAGATCCATGGAGCTGAACAATCTGCAGTAGTACCAGATCTATGGAGGAAAGCAGCTGGAAGACACTCTAAGCCCTGCTACCTGCAGAGGGTTTATGCGGAATTTCGCATTTGACCCCTTCAAGCTCATGGTATTCGCAACATGTAACTGACATAGGAACCACTGGAATAACTGAATTACATTTGAAAATCATCACATATAGACATTGAGTCTCCTCCATCGTCTTTTACACTCCCAAAAGCAATACAATTGCTTTTTTAGCAGGGCAAACTGCCCTTCTTTTTCATATTCAAGTGTCTTTGCATGTGCTGATTCCAAAGGAGCCAGAATCAGAAGGCAGAAAAAACACAGATATATTTTTCCTGTTTTATTTCTAGCTGGCTCCGAAGAAAGGAGCACTACAGTTCAAAAGACAAGAGCCTGTTGTGACAAGACGTTCACTTTTTAGCCTCAGATTCAGGCATCTCAGGTGAGACTGCTAACTGAGCTAACCCAAATGCTAACAGTAGGATAACTCATGACTTTTTGCTGTCTAATGTTATCCTGTTGCCTACGTACTTTAATGACTGTCTGTCTAAAAGCCCACAGTTCTGTTGTGAAAATTATTTCAGGACTCTGATCCTGCTTTGTTGAAGAGCAGAAAAGTGGGACAAGGCAGGGATAGTTACATGAGCTTCTACTGGCTGATAATTTGGCCCTAGAAGCCTAAGATAGAAATTTAAGCTTTACGCTGTTAACGTACCAAAGAGAATACTCCTGCAGGAACATGGACCAAATCTGCCCAAAGTATATATTTCTCCAGCAACTGTAATTCTAGTAAAAGACAATTACATAAATTTAAGATAAATAAATTTAATAAGAGAAAGTAGACATGGAGGAAAAAAAATCCTAACAAATATGCTCTTAGAGCACAAGGTTTTGAATAGATCGACTTGGTTTCTTAAAAAGCATAAGTTACTAAGGGATATTTCCCAATAGGAGAGTAACAGTTGCACCAGTGTAAGGGTTCCAGCCTCTTCTGATGTGTTTTGAGGCTGAGCCTCAGAAAGTGACCTCTAGGGACAAAAATATCAGCAGCTATGTGTTACCTGATAAGTGAATCATTAGATAATGATTAGATGTGCTCCAAATGCACAAACCCATGAAACATTGCAATAAGATTAAGGTATTAGAGTGCATCTTTACTTCGTTCCCAATTTGAACACACAATCCTTATTTAGAAAACACTACAACACACTGACAACACCAGGATTTAAGTGTATTTTCTGTATATCTTAAGAGGCACAGGTTATTAAGGTTTGAATATTGCTAATAATGTATACGCTCTATTTATTCTTTCAGGTCTAAGCATTTAAGCACTATCCACAGAGAGTGGGAACCTGTGCTGAAATTAGGATTTTCTTTAGAGCAACAAAAGCCAGCATGAAAAACTGCTAATGCAGTGATCTTTACAGCACTCTCAAACCACATGTAGGCTTTGGTAAGCTATTTCATTCAGCAAACAATCCGGTCGATGACCTTTGTTTGGAGAAGTAACTGAACATGCTCTGGAGAGCACAGTGCTCCCACTACAGGGACCTGAATTCACTGATTTCTGTTAGCATCGTATTGAAGTGCAAATGAAGAATAATCTTTAAAAGAGAATATTCAAAATTACAAAGTTCCTAGCCAGTAAACTTCAAACTGCTTAAACAACTTGCTACATTTTTGTCTGAAGAGCCCAAAACTCCAGATGATCAATAGCTATATCATTATGATCAAATGGCATTGCACCGATATAGAACAGCCCACCTGTTATTGACAGCAGGGTTGGAACCTCATTTACCAGCTTCAATGACTTTGTATCACCATCCTGTCTGTCCAACATGTACTAATTAATGTAAAGAATACAAAAAAATATAGCTAAAACAGATTCCTGGACATCTTTTGCCCGTGCGTTCAACAGTGGAGTCAAGAGAGCCCCCAGTAGGCTGGAAACATAGCCTTATTTTACATAACAAGCCTTAGGATGCTATGGCAAGTATCAATTTGAATCTAAGTTTAAGAAGCTGGTAACAGCTATAGACGGTAGTATTAATGTCATTTTTTTTTTTTTTCAGCTGCCTACAGTGCACAGGAAACGCAGCCTTGGGAAATCATCATAGGTTAAAGCTACTGAGGGGAGATAGAAGTTATTTTCCAACAAAACATATATTCACTTCCCTCAGAAAAATTAACATTATTTCTTGCTAGTCTTGTTATGAAAATACTGTACCCCTCCAAGACTGCGTCCTTCTCACATCAAGCTTATCTTCATACAAAAGGTTCGCATCTACAAATGCACCGAGATTGTCTTTGCAACTCAAACACAAAGGAGAACTCTGTCTTTACTGGAAAGTCAGTAACCTGCTAGGGAGCTTTAAATGTAGGACCTTCATCTATAAATATAAGGCATGCATTTCCAAAGTTATATACCAGTGAATTCAGAAGTTCTGTAATGAAACACACATTACTTCGGTACTGTACTAAACGGCTTTTTATTTGCTCATTGTATTGTGTGACCATGACTGTATGTAAAGTTCTCTAAAACATATTACTGTGGCTGTCTGGTTTCTCTTGGGCTGAGTCCTGGAATCACCTTGGTTTCTGGTTCTTGCAGCTCCCTACTATTATTTCCATCACTTGCACAATGCTAGAGAGCTGCTGAAAGCTCAAAAGAGCACTAACCTGCAGATTTAAATTCCTGCTAAAAGAATAAAGATTCTGAGTTTTAATGAAGAGTTCCCACTGCAACATCAGCCACTTCTCAGGACAGCCAAATCCTCAACCAGCAGTACTTTCCAACTTCACTGGCATTTCTATTTCATTAACTTCTTCTACTGTCCCATGTCAGAATCGGTTCAAGAAGCACATTCACTGTAGAAGGGAGGATCAACAGACAGCAAAACATTTAATAAGTGGGTAGTCACAATGGCATCTTGTTATGATAATATTGGGGGGAGGCAGGGATGGATGGGGAGGAATAAAACAAAAAAAACAGCCCGGTTACCTTTAAGTTGAAGGCCCTATATACTCAAACACTTCCCTTCCTTTCCCCAGAACAGAATCTCACTATCCAAAGGTTGCTCATTTTGTCTTGTCTGCAGTAAATAAAGTAGGAAAGCAGAAAAGAAAAGAAAAAAAAAATCACCCACACCCCATCTTCTGTTCTCTTTACTCTGAAGGCTCACACAGTCTGTCGATGGAGATTTCTACAAATAGAAAATCTCCCCTAAGAGTCCATTTTTCCCTTCATATTTTAGCATTCACTCAGATTGGTTGAAAATGTGCCTGTATCAAATTAAGACTGTAGGGCTGAGAAACAGATGATGCCAGTTTTAAATCATAAGGCTTAGAAGAGACACTTCAAGGTATTTGGAGCATCTGCTACTTTTCATACAAGAGTGTAACAACTTCAAACCCTAAATGACAGAAGCACATCCCATTTGTACTGGCATTTTCATTCCCTCCCTTGTTAATACTGCAGTTTTGGCCAATCATATGGGCAGCACAGTTTATGTTCTTTTTAAAAGCTAGAAAAGCACAGATGGTAGCCTGGGGGGTAAGAGAGATCCAGAATCCCCCATCCAAAAGCACAGATGCTGACAGGCAGGAGAATAGAAATAAAACTTCACATTCAACAGCGATAGGATAAAATTTCATCTGCCTTTTCATATTCCAGAGTTATCCTTGAGAAGTTTTCAGTTGCTTCTCAAGAACAAAGTATTGCTGGGCAGCATTTATCATAATATCTTCTTGGCATCTCTGATGCTGAAAATAAAAAATAACTTACTAATAGTATCTAGACACAAAGAAAAATGTGAACATGGTGAACATTATTTGTTGCATCTGTTGGCAAAGCAAAGCCAAGGAATGCAGGTTGTTTTCATCCCTGAAGAGATCATCAAACAGGTTCAGAAGGGAAGTAAAAGGAAGCTATATTTCCTATTTCTAACTTTCAGGTCGAGACATCAAATTTCTTTCCACCCCCGCCACCCCCTCCCTTAGTTTTACAGATTCTTGTATCTCAAACACTTAACAAAAGACAAATATCCAGGTCGTGATTAAAATACAACATTTTCTGAGATTTACCTATGGTAACACCTTCCCCAAAGCTAAATAGTTAAGACGACTCAACTTTAAAAATCAAAGCAGCATTGACAGAAAACCTTTAGACAGGTAACCATTCACAGGCACCGCCTCCCATAAAATACCACTCACATCAATACTTATTCCAAACACATTCTTTGACTTCTCATTTGTCCGTATTTTTCTGTTTTAATCACAAAGCACAGTAATACTGGTGGGTCTCACCTTTCTCCTTTGCTCAAGATTTATCTTTAGCACTGTTAAGTGCAAGAACTTTCAGCAGCTATGTATCAGATCAGTTCTACAAGTCTGCATAGCACTGGGCAAAAAAATAATCAGCATTTCTTTTTCAGATTCTCTCCAATGACCTTCTACATGGTTCTTCTCATAGCTGTTTTCAGAAAGATGTTTGCACCCAAATAAATGCAATCTTGGAGACTCGATAAAACAGGCTGATACATATAAAAAGGAGCTAAAAGATATGTCACTTGAAAGAAACATTGTAAAATGCTCTGAAAAGGTTTTACTGGTTTGATCAAAATAAAAATTCCCCAACCCCCTCAAGCTTCATAACATGGTATCAGCTATTGCCTCTGTAACTAAGAGAAGGAATATGCAACAGAGAGCTATGGTTACTGAAGTTGGACAAATCTTCCTCTCTCTGTTTTAAATAAATCTCTGAATAAATGCACTCCTCCAGCTGAGGGTCCTTCTTATGAGGCAGATGATAAACTCTACATATAAGATTTCTAGAAATGACTGAATTGTGGAAGTGCAATCTCATTGTTAGTCCAGAGAATCAGTGTCTTAGTTTTCTTTAAAAGCAGCACCCCTGATGACAGATTTTACACTTGTCTGACAAGTCTTCATCCTGAATTCATTTTAGAGGGTTTGCAATGTAGAACCCTGCCATTGGCTGCATATTTTGCTTTCTTGTCTACGTCCCATCCACTATTTGTAATTCTTTTTTCATTTAGTCATTCCACTACTGTGTAGACAAATTCTAAATTAGTCTGAGGACCTAGACAGAAAACCTCTACAGAGTTTTTACCTGCATGTACCACAGAGAATACCTTTGATCAAAGTTTATAAGCAAAGATATCTTCCAAGGGATGCGTGCCAGCTTCTCAAAGGAAAATCGATACATTCTGGGAGGGAGCATTTGCTTTTTGGTTTAACAAAGCATCCCACTCTCAGGGACTTAGGTCTGTTTGAAGCTTGCAGATCTTAAATCACTCTTCAGGTTTAAGAGTGAGCTTAACTGCTTCCCAAAATACAAGTCCTACGAAAGCGTTTTTGCATTTGTAACCCAGGAAATCATTGTCACGAGAGTTGACGCCCTTTGGATTTTCTGCTTTGTTATTTGCAGATCCAGATGAATAATTTGGTCTTTCTATACAACACAGGATTCATCCACTGTAAAAACTCATAGAATTAAAATATTTACCCGCACTAACAGAATAAAACTACTTTGTTAAAAGAAAGTCGATTGTTAATATTGAAATAGTGCTTGCTTTCCGGCGGTTTGACTGCCTCCTTGTGCACAATCCTACCTTTCAAAGGCATCTGCAGAAGGACTGCCTGTCCCTTTTCTTTCCAGAAGGGCACCAACTTGATGTAGTGCTGAGGAAGTATAAAAAGGAACAAAATTATGTAACATCAATTGAAACCTCAGTGTTTAAATTCTCTTCCACCGGGGCTGCCGTAAAAAGCAATTTTTATTGAGCTATGGAATCCAATAAAACACTAACTCTGCAAAGGCTCTGGGACTGCCTCAAGTAATAATGTATATATGACTAGGAAGTCAGCTTTTACACCATATAGGCTAATTTTATTTTTTCTTTTTAATCTAGACTTTAAACTTATCTTTTCTTCAGGTAAGAACTTCACAGAAAAATTATTACCTAATTAAAAATCAAAATCTTGTCTTACTGTAAACAACAATATGGCACTCAAATACACTTGAGGATCTGGAGCAAACTGACTTGTGAGTACGAAATCAGCCACGTTCCGCTGAGATTTAAAACCCTACACATGAAGATCACTTTTGGAAAGATGGTGAAGTTTATGAATCATTTACATTTTGTGTTTATACTATCAGAGAAACACAAAATAGAGTATTGTTAACTGTTGGATTAAAAAAACAACTATTTTATCTCTCACCAAATGAAAAAACTCACATACCGGTTATGAACACTCCTTTTATTGAGGGTCTAATTTATGGAGATGACTGAACGGCTTGCAACTACTTGTGTCATGCTGTGTCTGATGAAACAGAGCAACTCTCCCATGCCCTTGTTGTAATAATTAAACTTTTCTCTGCTGATTTCAAAAATACTTTTGCTACAAATCTTATGCAATCGAATTTTACAGTAATAAGTCCTCCCATAAAAAGAGGCTCAATTTCAGCTGCCATGCACAGGCAACAGCACCGAAAAAAGGTTGTGGTAGGTATTTATCAAAAGGCAAAAAAAGTTCATGCTATTTTCTCTGCATCAACATCTTCTAAAAAGAAAAATACAGGAAAGTCCCTGGGCAGCATGAAATAGGGAACTTCCTCGCACTGAACTGATATTGAAGTTTAGATAAGTTCATCTCAGGGGAAATAACACCTTCCCTTAAGGATGGTAGGGCTTGTAACACCATCACTACTCTCTTGCATTGTCCTTGACCAGGATCTGTTACGTGGGCCCTGGTGGCTACAAACACCTTCTGCAGTGGCCCTCGACTACACTGCCTCTCCTTTGCAATATTTCAGAAACTCCGTCCATGAGTACATCCAAATCATTCTCAGACTCCAAATTGCTTTGTCTTCCAAAATGTCCAACAAAGAAAGCCCAAAGATTATGGAATAAAAGCAAAGAGGCCAAGGAGTGACTGTCAAATGCTCATAGCCTTTCCAGCTCCTGATTTGTAAGTAAAGAAATTTCTCTTCAACAAAAATCTGCACAAGGACAGCTCTCAATCTTGAAGTGTCTGCAGAAAGTACGAGGATTCCTCCCTCAAAACAGGTAGCATAGGTAAATGAGCCTGAGGGGCTGCAGGCTGGCCTTCACACTGCAAAGGGGAGATGAGGAGCACAGAGAGTCTGTAGCCTCCAGGAAGCTGAACTAAAAGCAGGAAAAACACATTTCCAAACCTTTACATGTGAGCACTATATGCAGAGCACTTCACTCATATGCTGTTTTCTCAGCGTAATGAGTATTCGCCTCAGCTTGTGTAAGTTACACTTTATGAAAACCTTGGGTAGCAGTGGACCCCATTCCCATATCGACATCGCTTTCGCTCCCATCAGCCTCATCCATGGATGTCTAATAGAATTCCTGCACTAGCAACTCCAATCCTTCAGTAAAAGGGCACAACTTAATCTTCAGTGGTCATTCATGACATTAGTCACCATTTCCTTCTGCTCTAGTTTGGGGTTTGGGTTTGGTTTTTTCCCCCTGAGGAGTGAGTTTTTGACTTTTTCAGTTAAATGGTCCACTAAGGGCCACACAGTCTCTCTGTGCCAAAGTCACAGCACGGTGCTTGCATTTCACGCCTACCTCTCAATTCCATTCCACTTGAATTTTTCCAGTACCATGCAGACCAAAAAGCAATTTCAGATACTGTAATTCAGGAAAGAATAATGAGAAGCAGCATGCAGCACTAGGAAAATTAAAAGGGACATTAATTCTGATCTTAGGAAGCCCAGTCTTTTGACAGAGTTTTGACTTCTGGATGAGTACGCAGGTGTGCTGCTTTCTGAGGCTTTTGCTTCTTGATTACTGAATACATCTTAATAAAATGAGAGTGCCAAAGGCAAGTACTACCTCTCTCTTCGCTAATTGGGAGGTGATAAACTCAGACTATTATCACAAAGTTTGAGGTAGTGCTAATTTCACTGCTCTGAACTAAGCAATTTATAATAGGAGAGCCAAAGAAAAGCTGTTTAAGAGCAGTGTTTTGGGCTGAAAAAAAGAATTTCAAGACTAAATATGAGCCTCCAGTGCCTCTTTCTATCCAGGATAGGGAAGAGTTAGATTCAAGCCTTTTTCCAGCCTGCCACAAGTTCAATTATTTATATAATGCATGACAATTCCAGCACAAGAAAGAAGAACAGATTTATAATAGCTAATTTTTAGCATTGCTTGGCATAAAGGTAAGTTATAGTACCTGACAGGAAAAAAGAACGAAGCATACAACAAACTCTAACTTCCTACGCTTCAAACGCAAGTTCAGGTTACTGACTATTCTGAAGCACAGCTACCCCTGTCTGGTTTTTGTTTAGGAGAAACACAGGAATAACATTCTACTATGTTATAACAAACAAAGCACATGCTGAGCTTTCCCGGTTTCTTTCTCTACTATATCCTATCCAAATCTGTAGGATCTCTGCAGCTCCAAATCTATAGGATCTCCACAGCTTTAAAAGAGAAGACTGGGGGAAACAGGGTGGAAGCAGACACTGATTACTTTCACAAGCTGGAGTTTTTTTACTAGAGTAACTAAGGATTCTTCAGTAAATTTGCAATGAGAGCGTGGGACAAGTCATGTCACACAGCAGCCTCATGGCTGCAACACTCAGCAGCGTCACCTCAGGTTAAGTTCAAGCAGACTTCAAGGAAAAAATTGTTTTCCCCAGAATAGAAATACATTTCCCATCTAACTTTAGTGTTAAATTTGACATTCTAATATCAGTAGACACTCTAACATACTTAATCCAAAGTGACTTGGAAGTATATGCTAGCTCTTTTGATCACCATTCCACAACTCTTCTAAGAGCTCAGGATTTACGCTGACAGCCCTTGTCAGCGAACTACCCGCCTATCTGAAGAAAGAGAAGGAGTAGAATACAGTAAAAACAATCACAGTGGAGAAAGGTAACAATGTAGAAAACCAAAATTGTATTCTTTAAATAGCAAAATGAACTTTAAAGCATGCTTTTCCAAAACAACACATATTAGGGGTCTTTATAAAAAAAGCCAATTTATACACTGTGATAGATCCAAGTAATACCCACACCATTTTTAGCACACTGTACTCAAAAGCCACTCTCTCACATATATTTGTGACTACAAATTATTTCCTCTGGACCTACAATTCTGGCAGTGTTATTAGGACTACAGCTACAATGTAGTTGAAGTTCCAGTATTTATAAGTTAGGAAAAAGTTCCAAGAGCAAGACTTGATGCTTTTCTTTCCATATATTTTGGAGAGTCATCATTAGAATCACCTAACTTCTCAGAGCAATACAACATACCAATCATTATTTCAACTCATTCAACAGTACCTTAAATATTTGCTCAGTGCCAAATATGTGGCCAAGAGGAGGATATCAATCAAGCAAATAAGCATCCACCAGACTACCCTGAAAATGGACTTTATGCAATATCCATTCCAGACGTTAAGGTTCCTGAAGTTGCAGACGTGAACAGATTAGATTTGTAATTACACCTTTCATTTCCATGAGGCAATGAACCATTTGTAACTTCTTGTAATTAAATTCCTTTCAAGCCGCCATATCTTTGGATTCCTCTTACAACAAGTTGCAGGAAGTCATACCCAAAATATAACAGACATCCATTAAAGCATAATCCATGCGGGAAACAAATGGCTACCATTTAAAGCAACAATTCACAAAATATTCTTGAAACAGGGATCATAATTCAAGTCTATTTTCTATTCCCATTACCCATTACTAGCCAAAAGAAAAGTCATGCTACATTTTGCTTCCTTTTATGCTATACAATTTCCTTTCTCCTTCCTTTGCTACAAAGCCATGCAGATTAAACCAGAAGAGATGTTGCTCACTCACGTCCCCTCAACCAAATCATAGCCGTGCCTATGGCCTGCTCCGGAGATTAGTAACCGTTTCTGTCTGGCTAAGACCAATTAAGCAACACTCTTCAGAATGTTATCTTGCCTCAAGTCTTCAGTTGGACGCAGGATTTTCCTTCTTTCCCCTTCTCAAGCTAAAATCTCTGAAAACAGCCTCCTGAAGAGAAAGCTCTGAACTCTATGATACAACCCTGACTATTCTACTGGGACCAGTGCTGTTCAATATCGATGATATTGACAGTGAGATTGAGTGCACTCTCAGCAAGTTTGCGGATGACACCAAGCTGAGTGGTGTAGTTGCCATACTGGAAGGATGGGATGTCATCCACAGGGACCTGGAAAAGTGGGAGAAGTGGGGCTGGGAAAACCTCATGAGGTTCAACAAGGCCAAGTGTAAGGTCCTGCAGTTGGGTCAAGGCAATCCCCGTTTTCAGTACAGGATGAGGGATGATGTGATTGAGAGCAGCCCTGAGGAGAGGGACTTTGGGGTGCTGGTCGATAAGAAGCTCGACATGAGCCGGCAACGTGCACTCACAGCCCAAAAACCAACTGTGTCCTGGACTGCATCCAAAGCAGCGTGACCAGCAGGGAAAGAGGAGATTCTGCCCCTCTATTCCTCTCTTGTGAGACCTCATCTGGAGTACTGTGTCCAGTTCTGGAATCCTCAATGTGAGAAGGAGATGGAGCTGTTGGAACACGTCCAGAGGAGGCTACAAAGATGATCGGAGGGCTGGAGCACCTTCCCTAGAAGGACAGGCTGAAAGAGTTGGGCTTTTTCAGCCTGGAGAAGAGAAGGCTCTGAGGATATCTTATAGTGACCTTCCAGTACCTGAAGGGGGCCTACAGGAAAGCTGGAGAGGGGCTGTTCATAAAGGCTTGTGGTGACAGGATTAGGGGGAATGGGTATAAACTGGAAAGGGTCAGATTCAGACTGGACATTAGGAAGAATTTCTTCATGATGAGAGTGGTGAGGCACTGGCACAGGTTGCCCAGGGAAGCTGTGGCTGCTCCATCCCTGGAGATGTGCAAGGCCAGGTTGGTTGGAGCCCTGAGAGGCTGATCCAGTGGGAGGTGGCCCTGCCCATGGCCAGGGGGTTGGAACTGGATGATCTTTAAGGTCCCTTCCAACCCAAACTGTTCTATAATTCTATGATCATTTTTTATACTTTCATATACAAGTCCATTCCCAAGAACACAGTGCCAACGGGCAGCTCCTGCCATGCTTTGGAATGAAAGACTACCGTCATCCACAGAAACACACACTTTGGACTAAGCTGAATGCAACTCCAAAAGGTTTCTAAGTGCTTCAGTATTTCTAAAGGAAGCCAGGGATATCGGTGGATCATTAGCACCAACAGTTTTGCTCTTAACACCCACCCTTACTGGGCCTTGCTATTTGTTAATGAAGACAGAGCTGAAGAAAATAAGTTTTCTCTATTTCTCATCAGTCTAGGACTCACTGCAGCAGAACAGCTGCTTCCTTCTACTTATACAGGGTAAACTGCAGCACAAGCAAGAATGTCTGATTTAATGAATCAACAAACTTTGTTTGAGACAGTCCTAACAAATGTAAACTACAAGAGTATAGAGAGCACCTCATTTACTTATGGGGATTATTTGCTTGAATCCAGCAGCATTTCCACAGAAAAATTAAATTCCGAGATGTCTCACATCATTGAAAGAACACATATGGAAACCTTAAATGCCCTTAGTTATACAAAATGAGCCAACACTTTGCCTCTATAGTGTGCTGGTACGATGCACATTCAATACAACTTAACAGTCACTTAAATAATATAGTCACTCTAGTGTCTATTGCTGCTTCATTATTAGTTTAGTATTGACTAATTAAGTAGCATTTAAAAATGGAGGTGTAGCATAATAAGATGGTAGTTGCTATTCATTTTGTGCAGGTCAAATACACAATTAAGTTCAGCTTCTAGATCACACTACAGAGCATTACACGAGTAGCAATTACTTTTGGATCACACATCCTCTGGCATAGCACTTCAATTACATTTAATTACTTGGTAGGTGCATACCAATGAGTCGAAGCAAGATTTGCAATGATGAAAACATACTTCCATATGTACTTTAACATTTTCCAGTTCTTATACACCAACAATTGTAGGATTCAGGATTTTGCAGCACTTACCAAAATATTTACACTTATTTCTGTTTAGATACCTGTAGTTCCATGCTTTAAAAATACCCTTAATTCAGTCTTCAAAATTCAACAAGGTCAGCATTAGTCACAACTGATAACGCTCTATAACTGAAAAAATTCTAGATATTAAAAACATGTCTAATTTTGTACAGAAAAAATGCAACAAGACCCAACACCCAGAATCTGAAGTTGAAATAAAACAAAAACCAGGCACAACATACGCATACTTTTGAATAGTCAGGGTGATTCACCTTAAGAAAAGCATCCCTCCAAAGCGAGCGATTCTCTTTACCCAGTCTGAGTTTCCTGACACAAGGACAAACACTAGGAATCTTCAGCCTGGAAGAAACACACTTCTGTCGAAGTCATCCCCCTCGACTCAGCTGTGGGTACAAGGTAACGGCCTACGGCACTCAAACTGACATTAAGTGATCAGATATTCCCAATTTTATAGTACACACAACAACCCTAGAATCGTTAACTCCATGAAGATTTGTTCATATCAGCGTCTCTTCATATCACTGCAAAGAAGTTGTAATAAGTATAATACAAATAAGTTCTTATATGGAGAAGCGTAGAGCCCAATTCTGAGAAAGAACGCATCTTTTAAATTTTCAGCCAAATTAGCAATAATAACAGGTGTATAATAAATAGCAACAGGAATCTTACTCCTGACTTCTTGTCATTTTGCATTGGGTCCAAAGCACCCGTTATCATATGAGAGCCAAATTTAATTTCTAAGAAAGGGATTTTTCAGATACCATCTCTGAATGAATATTAAACAAGGGCCTAAACAGACTACCCATTCAATAGGAGAGAACCCCCAAATATTATTAGATCTAGAGATTTTCTTTTAAGACTCAGTGCAAATAAAGTAAGGTCATGTCACTCAAAGGAAACAAATCATGCTTCATATTTGAACGTTTGCTTAATAACATGGTGAATGTCAGCTGAAGATTTCTGCTGCGATATTAAACCTGCGAAAATAAACAGTGAATCACTAAGCATTATTACTCTTGTGATAGAACTACAGACACTGAAAAACAAAAGTTCTATAGAAAAGCTGACTCGCCATATGGCAACTCTAGTAACATTATACACAGCCTAATTGCGTGGCCATCCACCTTCCACTTTGCAGTGGATGCTCTTAACGTACAAGGAAGATGGAATGCCTGTGAGACTGAATTCTGCTTTGAGAACCTGGAAAGAGCATCTGAACCATGCTAACCCAATCAGATTTGATTTTTGTTTGATTTTTACAGACTGCAAGGAAGTTTCAGTACCATTAAACCATGCCATTTTTCAAAGCAGTATTTTGATAAATTACTTCTGCTAAGAACATTGCAGTTGCTTTCCAGAACTCAGTTCTTCAGCACTTTGCCTCCCTAGGGAGTAAACTACAGCAAAGGATAGGTTTTTGATAAAAATACCTATTGTTTGCATGTAGGATTTGCCTTAATTTTCCAGATAAGAATGTCATATCTGCTAAGTCTATAAATTTCAGCTTATAAAACTGGGTCATTCATGCTGTCTTGTAGGTCAAAAAAAAGTAGCTTTCTCAATGATCAAAGTCATTATTAGTCTGCAGTTATCTCTGAATAATAGGTCAAACTCACAAGCATGTTCACTTCCGCAGCATCTGCTGAAACAAAGATCCTAGCAAAGCAAAGCAAACAGATGCAAACAGTGTCAAGCACGAAGTAATTGATTTGCAGCCTTGTTTTCCAACAGCACAATTTGCAAACTAGACTGTACCGGCTCCAGAAAGTGCAAAATGATAAATTTTACATCTTAATATGACACAGAAACCATTATTGCACATATCTGCACGTTGCTAGACACTTGAATAATAAAACAGCTTAACAGATCAGCAAACCAAGTAGTATTCGTATGGTCATATAAGATATCACTCAGTGATTCCTCTGTGTGTGTGAGCACATTACACAGTATTCACCTCATTTAGTCAACCAAGTTTTGACTCAATCAAATACTCTCTTTTTAACTGACTCAGTTAACCTCCTAAGTGGGAAAACACTAAATCTGAAGCAATCGTGGTCTTAGACACAAGGTGTTTCTCAACAGCACTGTGGAAGGACAGCTAATTTTTGTCTATGCTGTAACAAAGAAATCAGCCCACCGGGCAGAAACCTGCAGAGACTCGGAAATGAAGACTAAAAGCTGCAGAGGCAACTACTTAGTAAACACAGGAAGTATTTTTGCAACCATGGCTTGAATGCTAGTGGCATTTGCATCACTTCTTTAAATAGCAGAGTCCCAAAAATCACCTCTTCCAGAGCCTGTTTAAGTTTACTACCACAGAGACGCAAAAACTTATTATTATTTTCCCCATGCAATAAGCAGACTGATACACGATCTGAGATACGACTCCTAAGAAACACTCTGCCAAGTTTAAGCCTCTTTGATTACTTTCTTCACCTTGACCCCAAGGAGGAAAGATGTGATTCTTTCACAGTGTGCACGAGATTCCCTGTACTCTTCAGCAAAGCAATGAAACAGGCACTTGACTTTGAGGGTGTGATTATATCCACACTATTTTAAAGCACGCTTTCAGTACCACTGATAGAAGTGGAACTTACACAGTACTGAAACACGTGCATAAGCGTTTTCCCAGACCAAATCAAAGTCTGTTTGAAGGACGGTGACCTTAAAAATATGCCCTCGGTACTTATGGAAAGCAAAATTAAGATGCACAAACATGTGGAAGAATAAAAGCAAGAACAAACAAGCTTTCTGTTAGTGTAAATAGCACAAAGCAGATAACACACAGAAATTAGCAACAATAGAAATGACCATGGGAACTACTGACAGTTTAAAATAAAACCAGTGGTTATGATGGAGGGAGTTTGGTTTAAACAGATTAGCAGGAGAGGCACCACAGCAAACGGCTTTCACCTATCTCTACAGACTCTGTGACCAAGTGATTGAAGAAGATGGTCAACCATGACCTAAGGAGCTGTTTTTCTTAAGTTTCATCCAATTTATCCCATTTTTTTATTAACTGCTTCTAACCTACATTTTACTCCAGGAATTGCTATTTCAAAGGAGTTTGGTTTTACTTGTACAGCATATTCCTTTTTCCCTTGATAAACTGAGGTGTTGCACTTATGTACCAGATTCCACTAAGACACGTAAAGAGGTTATCAATTTTGTTCATCAAAAAAATTGCCAGTACTGTGAATTATTTTTTAAAATGCTGATTTGTATCCACTTCACAGGTGGGTGGAGTCTATTTTTTTATGAAGATGAAGACTCTGCACAGTGAGTGCATTAATGATTCCATGCAGGTAGATTGCTGTCTACAAGATCAGGCACAAAACATAACTCATTCAACAACAAATTCCTGTCAGGATTGTCTTGCTGTAAGAGTTCCAAGTATTTAATTGGGCTTTTCATGTCCGGTTCTGGAATCCTCAGCATAAGAAGGAGATGGAGCTGTTGGAACAGGTCCAGAAGAGGGCTACAAAGATGATAAGAAGTCTGGAGCCTATCTGTACAAGGACAGGCTGAGAGAGTTGGGGTTGTTCAGCCTGGAGAAGAGAAGGCTCTGAGGAGACCTTAGAGCAGCTTCCAGTACCTGAAGGGGCTACAGCAAAGCTGGGGAGGGTCTTTTTACACAGACTTGTAGTGACAGGATGAGGGGCAATAGGTATAAACTGGAGAGGGGCAGATTTAGACCAGACATACGGAAGAATTTCTTCATGATGAGTGGTGAGACCCTGGAACAGGTTGCCCAATGAAGCTGTGGCTGCCCCATCCCTGGAGGTGTTCAAGGCCAGGTTGGAGGGAGCCTTAGGAGGCTGATCCAGTGGGAGGTGTCCCTGCCCATGGCAGGGGATGGGACTGGATGGTCTTTAAGGTCCCTTCCAACACAAAGGTTCCATGATTCTATGATTCTATGATTATAAATGCTTTGTAAAGAAAAACTGAAGAAGACAAGAACTTCCACAAACCAGTGACTTAATCTTAACTTCAGTACACATGAAAATTGCTCAAGGAAGGTTCAAAGCAGTGATGATATTTTAGCACTTATCTTCAATACCTTCTCAAAAAATGGAATTAAGTCAAATCCCTAGAAAGTGCTTTGATTCATCCTGCCTCAAAGTTTCCTCAAGTTCCTAAAATATTATGGAAGACTACTGAAAGAAACTAAATGACCCACGCTTCCAGCCAGCAGCTGAGGATCCTGCATTTTGCTGAAATAGGAGGTGACCTCAGAGCCATGAGCTCATCTGCCTGGCAAGCCAGAACTTCAAATGTTATTAATGAAAAGGATACACAAAGTCATCTCTCACAGTAAAGCTTAATCTGGCAGTCCATATAAAACTTCCATTAATTGAACGGAATTTTATTTTAAGCAAGTATCAATGCTTCTAAATTTCCAGTTTTTAAACCAAGACTCTCATAATATTTTGGATTATTCTTGAAATTCTGTACTGCTGAAGTGATGGAATTATTTCAGAAACGCAGCTTTACTAAAAATTCAGCTTTTAATTTACATTCTTGTGTAGCAGCTTACATTCCTGTTTGCGGTCTTCCAGATAAATCTGTCACTAAAATATCACCCAAACAGCTTAAAATGTTAAAAGCAAAACTGAATCCAAAATTACTGCTTTTAAAATATCATGATTGAAGGCAGATTCATGATTTGAGAAGAGAGCTTTACTTGCAATTTTTAATACCTCAAGTTGGTAATCCAAGAGTAGCATTATGATAAATCCTACTTATTTGTTAAAAGATTTAGGGAGTTTTCCACATATATATATGCATATATATTGCATATATATATTTCCACATATATACACATGCATACACGCACACATATCTATGCGCACACACACACACTTTTCTCTTACTAAATGTATCATTTCTTGCACTTTAACTTCATGTTAAGCTGTTAGCATTAAGGTGACATTTCAGTTCAGTCCCCACAGATACAATTGTCCTTATTCCTACAAAAAAAAAATTCTTCTTCTCCTTCCACAAAATGTGTGGTCAAAAGAACATGAGAAATTATAAAAATAACAGCTTTAGGATTATTTAATTTCTTTACTCTTCAAAGTACATAGTGCTGGATGCTTTCCTATTGCAGCTGTCGGCATTTACAAAGGAAATACTAGTTAGAATGGCTATCTAGTATTTATAAAAACTAAAGCAAAGTAGAATAAAGCAAACTGACACTAACAATATAATAAAAGCAAGCTTTAAATTCAGCCTCCTTAATCACTCAAGGAGATGAAAACATACACATCTTGCAGATGAATCGGCCATTGAGGTAAGCAAGTCAATTCTCTAATCTGAAGCTTTTTCTTCCAGCTACTGAAGTCACAGAGGTGAAAGCCAAGACCCTGGAGAACTGTGCCAGCTCCTGGAAGCCATGTACACCCTGCTGAAGAGGGAGACAGAAGGGCAGCGAGGATGCTGAAAAAAAGGCAAGCAGGAAATAAGACCCAGTCAGAGGGGATTCCTAAATACCAAGATTCTAAAAACAGCTTCCGAAAGGACAGCCAGGCTGAAGCATTGATTTGTCCCCTACTTGAAGGCAATGTGAGAATGGTCTCAGCACTTCGTTTGGGTTTCGATGTTCTTTATGTTATTTTGGGATGTGACCTGTCTATGCATATGCATAGCAAGCCATCTTTCCCCGGCTCTCACCGATCACTGCATGCTGCTGGCAACATCTCAGACCACGACTCCCCAACGGCATCCAGAATTTAATCTAAATAAAACGACAAGACTTTTCTGCAGTGCCTAAGCCTACAAACAGCAAACTACCAACCTATTATAACTATGTTATCTCATTATCTCATCCAGTAGCTATATGATATTGGGATGCAGGCTTCCTTCTCCTCCCAAGACAGTAAAGCTCATTTGCAACAAAAGCCTGCCACGTAAGTGGAGCTTACGTATATAGAGATGTATGAAAGCCACCAACAGCAATTCAGCCATCTCCAGCACTTCAAGTTATCATTACAACTAGATACATCGTCCAGGGAACAATTTGTTATTCCTACCTACCTTTTGCACTTGTTGGGGAATGTTTACTCAGAAAATTCTCATCGTATCCTGTTCCAGGTCACTTCTTATGCTGTATAGCTTCTGACCTCTGACCATGTTCTGCAAGGGACCTGACATTCTATGACAAGGAAAGGACGCGGCTTAGCTTTATGTTGGCTATTTTATCTACGTGAAAATCATGACAGAATCTCCCCAACCCCACTCCCAATCTATAAACTGAAGGGATTTACAGGAGAAACTAATTTTTTTCAAAACACTTTTATTCCTGTACCTGTGTTTGGCCCTAAATGTAACATTTAAGACCGCTTAGTGGTAATTTTCCCAAATAAATTCTTAGAACTTCTTTATAAGTCAAACGCATCTGATCTAACAGCTAGGACATATAAAAAGCAAGCATGTCAAGCAAACTAGTTATCATGAAGGAGAGACATCTTAGGAGCACTGCAGAAGCAGTTTAGCTCACTTGTCTCTGTCTCTGAAGAGGAATTCTAGTCCACGCTTTATCTGAACCATCTTTCCAGAAGGACCGAGCAAGAACCAAGGGGCAGTTGCCCTCCCTGGCACAGCTGCTTATATTACCAAACATTTGTTTCCCAGAAGATGCTGTTGCCTCAATTCAGATCTGTGTTGCTTTCTCTCTGAAATAATCCTAGGATTTTAAACAACATTAACGCAGCTCTGTGTTACTCCCTGCATGAGAGGTGAGCGTGGTGCCCAGTTCAAGCCACATTTCTATGATGGAACAAACTCCTGATTCACACCTCAAATGATTATTTCCTCCCTCTGATAAAAGAAATCCTGCTCCAGCCACAGGTCCCCCAATCCAATAAAGCCTGATAAAAGCTATTGACATCTCCCTATAGGTTCATTCAAACTTAGTTTCTGCCCCAGCACAACTGCATTTGCTTCCTAATTTTGCCACTGGCTTGACGAGAGACAGGTCATTTAAAAAGAGTGTTTTAAGGACCATTCCACAATCTGTGTGGCTTCTCAGTTTCATCTTTCCCCGGTGTGTGTAATTTTGCAAAGAACTTTGCAGAAAACTGAAATGGTTTTAAGTATTCATCAGCTCCTGCTGCTCCCTCTCCACCCAAAAGCATAGTACCAATGCTGACACTGCAAACATTTATGCAATCATTTACACAGTAACTAATTGCAAATCAGAGCAAAGATTGTGCCTCCAGGTGAGGAATGAGCAGCAGGAACAGATGAACTCTTCAAGATCCAATTTTCATGCAAATGCCCATAGAATAAAGAACATAAAAAATTAAACACAAGAAAACAAACATCACAATTTGTTTAATGAAATGTTTGTGTCTGTTCTGCAGGAGGTATCAAGGCTCTTCTAACACAAGTGCACTTTTACTCAAGCCTTAGAAGGCTTAAAAAGTTTAGGGCATACATAAAAAACATTGTGTCTCAGGTCTTGAGCGATTTAGAAGGATCCCAATGTCATCTATTGAGTTTTCACCACCTCCTTCAGTTTAAGTGAAATCAGAATATGTCTAGTAAGCATTATACAGAAAGCAACCATCTGCCTTAGGCCTAAGCTGAAGGAAATTAGTTATTGGGTTTGTAAATCAAAGTCTTCTGCAGTCATATTGAAAAATTAATTTTGAAGGTGGGGAAGTCTCCCTGGCCTTTGGAGGGCTTCCTGGCACGGAATACAGACAAAGATTATATTGGATATGACCTCGAGTCACCTTCAAGCTGTAGCTTAATGTATAAGACTTCCAGAAGAAATCAGGCTTTTATTATCAGCAATAATAAACACACTTACCAAATTTACATAAGGCCTTTTGTCAGAGAAACTCATGATGCTTTTCAAACTTTAATTAAGTTTTAGTTTAACCTAACAGAGGTGTGCATTAAAGTGTTATTGTTGCTGTTTATAAAATGGATAATCCTAGAGTATGAGAATTTTACTGCTTACTTTATGTGATACAACTAATTCTTGGTAAATTGCGCTAAGAAAGCCCCTTTGGGAGTCAGGGGACCCTTGACTGAACTAATAATTACAGCTAAAAGCAAGGCAATTGTAACGTCTTTCTAAGTCAAAGATGTAGGAGGAAAATTGCCATGCAAAAGGAGAAAACAAAACATTAGTCAGATACGCAGCTGCATTCTTTTTCTTGGGTTCCTACAGAAAAATGGATCTTGGGACACTAGACACTAAAACACTGGCTTCTGCCATCCATCTATGGAATAGCTTCCCACGCCGACAAGGAGAAATCATGAAGCTCCAGCCACAACAAAAGTCAAAGGTTAAACACTGTGATGAGTACCAAATAATTTGAACATTGTCAAAGTCAAATCAAAGCTGTTTAAACAGAACCTGACACCCAGCTCCAGGGAGACACGTTCTTAACAGGTCTCATCCTCTGTTGCTGTGACTTTAGTGACTGATTTCATTATCAGAGAAGGGAGCACAAACACTACCTTTAGATTTTGAGGAAGAAGAATCAAGATCAGTAAAGTGCCTCAGAAGCTTCACAATTCCTTGCATTAGTCCCCTCTTCTCGAGATCTTAGAGAAAGGCAGATTGTTTCCACTGGTTATTCCCTTAGGTTTTATCTGTATTCCCCCACCAACCAACCTGATCTCCAACTGAGAGGCTTTAGTTCACTAAAAGACAATTTATCTGCTAGGTGAAAGCAATGAAATTCCATTAACCTGTGCCCAAATCCCCTTTAAAGTCTCTATGAATAGTAAAACATCTTCATAAGGAAGACTCCTCAGATTTTATATAATTTATTGCAAATTAAATTTGAAGGTTTTGACACTTGAAGCTGTTGGACACTTTCCTGACACTTGAAGCACTTCACAACGGAAGCCTTAGAATTCCTTGGCTAAAAGGTACTATATAGGTACACGTTTGTGATGTTTTGATTGCTTGCTTTTGTGAGGAGAATGGTCTAGATACTCACTTCTGCCAATTTTTATGTCAGCTGAGACAACTACCAGACACCAAACTTCACTGACTTCATATTCACAGTAAGGGTTACTCAAACATCCATTTCTTTGACAGTTTTCTTGGTCCCGTTGCTAACAAAATGAACACCCTGCTAACAACGTATCCTGCAATGGACTTAAAATAAACGGTCTCTCTATCACCAGTCAGCAGAAACCACACTCAACATACCAAGAAGCATCCACTTTCCTGCTCCCAGTGGAAAGGCACATGGAATCCATTTCAAAAGTTCAAACTAAAGAGAAGCAGCAAGAAAAGATTAGTGTTTTTCAAAGTCCCGTAAACAATGTCCGCTTTCTTGAGATGACAGGAAACATCTCACACTTTGAAAGTCATCATTTTCTTCAGACAATTCCTTAGCCTAAGGAGTAGGGTCAGCAATTAAAAAAGCCGAAAGCTTTTATTTCTAGGCCAAACATGCAATTTCCAGGGTTTCTTGAGTCAGCATGCCAAAATTACACAGTAATGAAGTAGGGTATTTTGGACTTTGGACTCAGAAAAAAATTTATTCTAGCCATTTTGAAAACTGATGCAAGGCTAAAGTAGCAACAAGGATATACACGTGGTTGCACAATCACATAATACATATGCAAGTAATTCAATTCTGCAGCCTCTGTGAATTGGTAGTGTTCAAATCTCTATTTAGTAACGTTTAACAGCTGGTTCTTTAGAACCTCTAGCTGAAAGGCTGAGGACTCGCACACCAACAAGCCCTCTTGCTTCAGCACAAAGATTAACACGTTTAGCAGTTATGCAGCTGGTATTAAAAAAAAAATCTCATTTAACAATTTAAATAAATGCACATTTTATGAAAACAAGCTTTAAGAAAGTAAACAGGATACTATCATTTGCATAAGTAGAATTCCAATAAAAACTGGCATTACTGAGACACCAGAGCAACCGGTACAAAATACCGCTAATTGCTGTATATTTTTATTTTTTCTTTACTGAGTGGTTTAAGCAAAGATTTCCCTCATGAAAAGCAAATAATCAAAAGGGTGCATCTGCCCTCTCAGCATTACCAGGCATCCCAGTTCCCAAACCTTGTGCAATAGCTGTTCCACAAAATGAACTTCCCAGTGCATGTGAACCTTTAATGTTACGGTACGGCTCAATCCGTTTCAGCAGAGGCAATACCGTATGGTGCAAAAACATCACCAGGAGAACAGTATTACAGCACAGGAAAAAAAATGTAGGAGTTGCCAGGCCAAATTGCCACCAGTCTCTAACACCACTGTACTTCATACTGCTGAATGGTAACAGCAGTCAAAATTCCACACACATTCCCAGTCGGGCAAATCCCAGCTACAGGAAAGTACATATGTTTTTTACATTGAGAATAAATAGCTCTGGCAAGAAACTTACTTGGGGGTTTGATGAATTGTCCATTAGCTGAGCCCCTTAGTCATCAATGGTTGGGGTTTTTTTAAAAATGATGTATTCCAGCTCAAAGAGAAGAAACAGAGTTAGCGCTCACTTTTAACAGAAACCAGGGTCTAACAGTCAATTCTGGCCTTGAAATCTAAGAAGGGTCTAGATAGTAGTGGCTGGTAACATCATTTAGACTAGTCATAAGGAGGAATTTCGGCACAATGAGAGTGGTGAGACACCAGCCCAGGTTGCCCAGAGCAGCGGTGGCTGCCCCATCCCTGGAAGGGTTCAAGGCTGGATGGGGCTTTGAGCCCCTGATCCAGTGGGAGGTGTCCCTGCCCATGGCAGGGAGTGGACTGGATGGGATTTGAGGTCCCTTCCAGCCCAAACCATTCTATGATTCCATGATCATGCCTTTGTGTAACATGTATTTACATAGAGACATTAGAAGAAAATACAGTCACATAACTGAATAGTATTATGCCTGCAACATTTGGAAACCAACCTGTAGTGAGAGGAAGAAATATTGTTCTGCCACTTTTCCAGGAACCAGTGTTTTACTAAATTTCAGGCAACAGCTTTCCACAATATCATTATTTATTTGAAATTAAGAAAAAAGTGATTAAATACTCAAGCAGCATTCTTTCTATTTCATATAGACTCTTTTAATTCATAGACCTGTTTTTTAAACATAACAGTCAATGATTTTGCCCTCTGGAGACAGTGAAAAAATTAGGTTTTTTAGTTGAAATATATGTTTTAGTTGAAGCAAAAACCTCTCGGCATCTCAGAATAGAGGTTACTTCACCAATTATTATTGATCAGAATGCTTACTTTCTGTTTAGTTACAGCCCAAGTCAAGGAACTAACATTATCTTCCGTATTTTGAAAAAAAACATTCACTGGAAGTGTTATGTGTTGAATGCACAATACATCTCAACTAGTAAAACAAACGTTCTTACTAGGACAGGAACTTATATACATTATATCTATTCAATACCAAAAAAAATTATCTTTTTAAAGCACATGTAATTAAACAAAAAGGCTGCCAAAACCTGCATGGTGCAGCTGGAACTAGGATGGACACTTAAGTGAGACTTGCCAGATTTTAATGCTCGATCTGGCTCAGCAGCCTGTCTCACCGTTTCTTCCACACTTCTTCCAGTGCACCTCAGGTCCCAACCTAGTCCTCCCCACCATTCTAATTCCGTACTAGCAAAAAGCCTGCCTTCAGGTGCAGCTGTTCTTCCTCTAAAAATGTTCTTTACTCAGCTCCAGCCCAACTTTGTATCCTTACCAACTACAAAAATACAGTTATTGCACCTTACCAGAAACTGCTCAACGCCTCTTATTCTTGGTGGGATGCCGAACAGGACTGGCCCGTCACACCCAGGCAGAGCGGTGACTTTAGATATGAATCACGGGGACTGGCATAATGAACACAAAATAATTTTTTTGACTCCTACAAAGCCTGTAATTAGTGCTCATGAAACAGGATGGCAGAAGAACCAGGGGCAATGGTGCAAACTGGAGAGGGGCAGATTTAGGCTGGACATAAGGAAGAATTCCTTCACCATGAGAGTGGTGAGGGACAGGAACAGGTTGCCAGGGAAGTTGTGGCTCCCCCATCCCTGGAGGGGTTCAAGGCCAGGTTGGATGGGGCTTTGACCCCCTAATCCAGTGGGAGGTGTCCCTGTCCATGACAGGGGGTGGAACTGGATGATCTTTAAGGTCCTTTGCAACCCAAACTATTCTATGATTCTAAGAAAGCAAATCTGATCCACCATACTACACCACACAAA
The DNA here is from genome assembly GCF_017976375.1 of Cuculus canorus. Taxonomy (NCBI): domain Eukaryota; kingdom Metazoa; phylum Chordata; class Aves; order Cuculiformes; family Cuculidae; genus Cuculus; species Cuculus canorus. Next base: position 3,979,865 of record NC_071415.1, on the reverse strand, counting down.
TTTAGTGATCTAAATTCTGTCCTCACAGTTTGTACAAGTTTGACTCGGCCACCGGTATGCCACTTAAGGCCATGCATATTTATCTGCCATTTACACCAGTAAGGCTAAGCCCAGTTAAAAGAAACAAATATTCAACAGAAAGCACTCCATCAGATTCAGGTATCAACAAGAAAATCAATAAGAAAGATGTAACCAGCATTTAAAAAAACCCAATCATTACCAGGGTATAATTTGACAATACCTCAGATTTTTGACCTTCAGATCTTTCATAAACAGTTTATGCCACGCAGCCTTACAACACCTCCAGCCACTGTGACTTACAGCAAACACAGAAAAGAATTTTAAATGGCTATGAGCTTACATGTTATTTGAAATTCTCATATTAAAGAAATCTTGCAAATACCATCTTACTAAACCCCCTAATCATGAAGTTCAGAAAAAGAAGATTGAATAGATATCACTGCTCCTCCAAAAAAGGGGTGTACCACACTAGTCATGGACACAAACTCTGTGAACTTTAAAACTTTTCATCATCTCTGTACTATCAAAGGTAACCAATGCTACCAAAATAATTACAGTAGCTGGGGAGATTACAGAATCGCTTAGGTTGGAAAAGACCTCTAAGATCATCAAGTTCAACTGTAAACCTAACACTGCCACATCCACCACTAAACCATGCCCCTAAGTGCCACATCTACAGGCCTTTCAGATCCCTCCAGGGTTGGTGACTCCACCACCACGCTGGGCAGCCTCTGACAATGCTTGACAACTTTTCCACGAAGAAGTATTTCCTAATACCCAGTTTAAACCTCCCCTAGTGCAGCCTGAGGTCATTTCCTATCAGCCTATCATTTTGTTACTTGGGAGAAGAGACCAACACTTGCCTTGCTCCAGTCTCCTTTAGGGAGTTGTAGGTCAGCTATAGAGCCTATGAAGCGTACACCATTAATGGCTGTTCTTTGCTTAAGTAGTCAAGGTCATAATGACCTTGGAAAACACAGAACTCTTTATGTTTATGCCAATGATGGCTGATTCCATGGTGTCCCTGCTCAATTATTAAAGGCCATTACAACCCCGTACAATTCTTACTAGCCTTCAGGCAACAACACTGAGCAAGCAATACACCACAGATACCCAATTTTGTTCTCCTTTAGCAGCCTTCACTTTCTTACAGCAATGAAGAATAACTAACGGTTTCAGACGTTATCTCCGAGTCATAGGTTGGGGATCACTGGTCTTAACAGCCGAGGCCTGGAACCCAAGCAGCTACAGCATTTTAGATAATGTGCTCTACAGCCTTGGACAAGCACATCTGTTTCTCTTTTTCTTCACCTTTTGACTTGTCTGTCTAGTTACCAACTAGTTAAAGAAGAAATTATTTTTTATAAAGTGAAAGACCAGAGTTGTGTTATTTCCCATGGACCCTAAACTATATCTAATACAGAGTAACGACCCACAATGCAATACACACCTCCTCGTGCAAGCTCCTGAGACAGCAGAACAGAAACATCCGCATTCTACAGCACTGTCATCGGACACAACTCTGTGCAACGGCTACTGCAATACGGCTGAAATACACTACATTGTAAGTATGCAGAAAGAAAACAGCAGGTAAAAGGAAGATGGATTTAGGAATTGTTGCGCCTAGGAATTCTTTTTCACTTTAATGAAATTTTGCTTTTACGACAAAGTATCCTTTCCAAGACCACAGCTACCAACGTGTACTCTCCTGCCACTTGTTATTCATCTGGACCTTTATTAATTAAATCTCAGTGCAACTAATTGAGAATTATGTCATTATCCAGCACTTAACAGTCAATGACACTGGGTTAAGTTACTGAACTGTTGTATTGTTGGGACCTACAAGAAAGCTGGAGAGGGACTATTCATAAAGGCTTGTGGTGATGGGATGAGGGGGAATGGGTACTAACTGGAGAGGGGCAGATTTAGTCTAGACACAAGGAGGAATTTCTTCACCATGCGTGTAGGGAGGCACTAGAACAGATTGCCCAGGGAAGTTGTGGCTGCCCCATTTCTGGAGGTGTTCAAGACCAGGTTGGATGGGCCTTGCGCAGCCTGATCCAGTGGCATGCCCCTGCTCATGGCAGGGGGTTGGAACCAGATGATCTTTAAGGTCTCTTCCAACCCAAACTCTTCTATGATTCTATGATTTTCCTATACTAAGCTTTTAGAAGATTCCTGTTAGTAATCAGCTTGCTTCACAACTGTTGATTAAGTGAGGTCCATTTTAATCATGTCTTAGGATGCCAGAAGGAAAGAGTTCAAGACACCAGACAACTATCAAACATTCTGTATTCCAAATTAGAAGGATAAGCTCCTTTCTAGTGTAGACAAGATTATGTATAACTCCTTGGGTTTAAGAACTGCACAGTGGGCAAAGCATTAAAACACATTAAGTGCATTCTCTGGGGAGAAATTACATGGGTGGTCGTGCATCGGATACTACGGTGTAATTTAATGGAAGAAAATAAGCAACTCTTTAGTAATAATGCACTCACAAATGAGCCTGAACATTGACTACTCCAGAGGAAAGGGAAAACTGATGAAGCACCAGCCTGCTTCCATTTTCAATCTTTGCTTAACTTCTATGGTATAGTCCCCATTGTTTCTATCCAGGCTAATGACTAAGACTGCAAATATTCAAAAACACTAAGAAAATAAATTATTTTATTAATTCATAAAGTCTTGAAATAAAAATATTTTTCATAATGACTGAGGGATCATTCAATGCATACTAACTCTATTGGGTTACAGAAGCAAAAAGACAGTAGCCAATAACAGCAATACATAAATATCTTAATGTCATATAATGTCATCTACACAATGTCAGATAATGTCGTATCTCCACTAATTCAGCTCTGTAGACCAGAAATGTCTTCTTTTGCATGTTAGAAGACTTTTAATGCATTTTAGTTATAATTTCAACCAAAGCAATATTCTAGTTACTCTACAAAAAATTATAGTATTACTTAACTGATCATTCAAATTGAGACAGAAATGCTTCACATCAATGGATCCTTATTAATTAAATTAAATTTCCAGTGGGTAAGTACAAAAGGCTTACACTACTCTGTTGCAACTGTGTGTTAAAAACAGGCAGTCGTTCACCGAATAAAACAAAACAGTCCCCATGTCAAAACAATCCCATAGTCCACATGAGGTCTTTACTTTTGTACACTTACCCCCTGCCATCTAGTGATCTGTCCTAATAACTACAGTAAAAATGTTAAAATGAAGTCATCCATAAGGGTCTATTTCTCCTGCCTTTAGTTGTCTTGGCCAATTCCTTACTGCAATTATTCCTGCTCCAGTCGCAGGGACATTGTTTACCAACACAGGCTTCAACCAGCAAAAGGTTACCAGGAAGATGAAGCAGTTTCAGGGAAAACGTTTTCCATCGACTTGTTCTTGGACTTAGAATCAGATCCTAACCAATTTTTGAAGATCATCTATCCACACCTCTCTACAAACAGCTCTCAATTTTAGCAAACAGTCTTGTGGAAGTAACTCCAGCAGCTTATATCGACACCAGTCGCTTGCTTTTTCTGAAGAATGACTGTGTCCTTTCTTCCCATTTCTAAAGACAAATAATTATGCCTCTGTCCTGGAACACACAATTTGATTATGCTCCAAATCAAAACAGCAAACACGTTAATTCCACCATATATCACAGTGTGCCTAGCAAGTCAAAAGATTAAATCCTTAAATTATTCTCTAAATTAGGTAACTGGACCCAAAAACAGGCAACAGAGGAATAGCAGACGTAAACTGCTTTACACAACATACTCCAAATGTCATGCTATTCAAACTGTTTCAAATGCACAGTGCCCTCCTAGAGGCCTGAGAAAGGCCACAGGAACTGGAATGCACCTTCATTCCAAATGCCTCTCGCAGGCAGGGAGGAGACTGGAAAAAGCATGCTTAAAACAATCTGATGCGAAAGGTGGCTCCCCCTTATTTACACTGACCCAAAATTTCCAACAAATTACTATCTGCCTTTAAAGATTATTTTTAAGGAGTGGATCTCCTAGCACCTTTCAAAGAAGTAATGATAAGGTTCCGTTTGTTCCATATGCAAAGATGGACACCACGCCACATCTTCCCATGCAAACTCTTATTTACCATCTATGTTAACACCTAAGATCTAGAAGGCTGAACTTGTCACATGCTACAAGTTCAGCATGGTCAATTCTTCAGAGTTCATCAGCAAAAGCAGTTTTGTCCTCCTGCAAAAGCATTAAAGAACAAGTTTTCATATACTTTCCTCAGATTTCCTTTTACCACATAACAGTCCCAATATTACCTTTGATGTCAACAATGGAAAGTTGCACTCTACTTCTATACTTTCCTCTCTTTCAAGGCTTCACAAAGGCAAAGGCAATGGCAATTTTTGTAAAAACAGCGCTTTTATCCTCAAATGCATTAAGTCTTTTTGAAAGTTGTTTAAAGAGATAAAAGTTCAAGCTCTCTCCTACACATTTCTGCACAGGTGACATTACAGATGAAAACACAGTTAAGACTACCGGATGCTACAGGAACACTAGAGAAGCCAAAACAACACCAGGAATTTGGTCGTCTTCTACAACTTTCGCACAAATGTTTAAAGGGGGAAAAAAAAGCTTGGTTTGTAACAAAGCCAGCGTTATGAACACAGAAATATCTCCGAACTAAAACCCAACCAACCTTCACCAGACCACAAGGATTAACAGGTGGTTGGTTAGAGAGGGACCAAACAAGACTGTATCCTTTAAGTGCAAGGATATATGGATTACAAGGACGCAACCTCTTAATGAGCGTAACTCATGGATAACTCGTAATCCCTACAAGCTCATCAGGGAAAGAACATCAAGAGAATCATCAAGAACATCAAGAAAGAGAATCAACCCAGAAAACATCATTACTTGCATGCTTACTTTTTCACATGCCTTCTACTTCAGAAAAATGCTATTTTACACTAAATTAATAATTTGCAGTCAGTGCTGCAGCATAGGTCAGGTGACGATCAACCACAGGACATCAGGAAGCTGACAGTTATGGTCATCCTCCAAGCACACAAGAGGTGGATTTGGATTCTAGAGAGACCCTGATTAAATACTTTTATCAAGACTTTTGATGGAGAGGTGATTCAGCAACATTTCCAAATGCTAATTCCTCACCATCTGTACCAGATGAGAACTTTTTAGGCTGAACCTTACTACAAAGATTCTATTCAATTCGGTTTGAACCAAATACTGCATTCTGATGCTGTGCCAAAAAGAAACATTACAGAGAAAAGAATAACATGCCTTAGACTACATGACTCACACCTGCTATAGGCAGTTTCCTCCTATAAATGAAAGTAATGGAAAGGGAAAGCAAGAAGCACATTATTTTCAGATGTCTAAATTAATAATTACACTTTTACCCCAGGTTACTACATTAACTAGCTACTAGTAGTACTAAGTGAAGGAATCATTCCCGATACCACTACAAACTAGCTGTCGGCAAAGGCAGCCCTTCAGTTCCCATAGCAAACAAATCAGCTCCGTCCAGAGAAGCTCGGGGCAGAAACATCCTTCTGCAACCAACTTCTGCACAGCAGCATCTACTGTTATAAATACATAATGCCAAGTAAATGCCCAGAAGTATTATGCATCATTTCACAAGCATAAAATATAGATGGTGTTTGCATTCTCTCGTAATACAAGATTATATAATAAGTGGACTAATAAGTTAGAGTAGATGTTCTAGGCAGGTTTCTTCTAAAACGAAGAATTATGTTAAATCAGGCAAATAGCAGTGGGATAAATAGAGAAATAGCACAGTTACTGTGCTGACTTTTTATTACCAGTCCAAAATTGAGTCAAAGCCTGTAATTTTTTTCTAATGACCTTCTTTAAAATAGAAGACATAATGGACTGTTAGGAAATGTTCTTCCAATGCATGCATTGATTATCCATACCACTATGCCTATTAAAATAAAGATTCTTCTAGGCACAGAAATGAAGTCATTCCAGTGTTTCCTAAGGGCACACAATCCATCTTTTCCAGCAGCTTGCTCTCTGCAAGGTAACAGACACTTACAATGATTGTTGGACAAGTTTTTATTGTTTTAAGAAAGAGTTTTATGTTAACAGAATTTCAGTGTTTATTTCTAATAATATCTCCAGCTCAAAAACTCTGCTTTAGATGGGAAAGGGGGGGAAAAATACTGGAACTTGATATCAAGTAATGCAGCATCCCAAGCAAGAGTCCACTGAGCCGAGTTGGAAAGGAAAGCTTCAGTGAACTCTGATGAATTTATAGTTAAACCGAGTTTAATTTAAGAATTATTATAATAACTACTGAAGAATAGATTTAGGGAAGAAGAAAATGGTAAAATAATTGCTTATTATTATATTTGTTTTGTTAATATTTTTAGCAATCCCTTGACAAAAAAAAAATCATACTATTGGAGCAGATATAGACAGGTACTTCAAAGGACAAAAAAGGACAGGTATCCACTACCACCTAAGTTTCCTGTGGTGGCAGAACATAAGAGAGTAAACCAAGCCTCACACATGCGGGAAGAGTGCAACAATATAGGTAGGTGGCATTCTAGAACATTCCAAAACTGATCCTTCAAAAGATGAAGTAAACTTAATGAATTAAGTCCGATTCACCAGGAGGGAGGGGAGGCCCTGGAACAGGTTGCTCAGGGAGGTTGTGGCTGCCCCATCCCTGGAGGTGTTCAAGGCCAGGTTGGATGGGGCTTGGAGCCCCTGATCCAGTGGGAGGTGTCCCTGCCCATGGCAGGGGGTGGAAATGGGTGGACTTTGAGGTCCTTCCAACTCAAACCATTCTGTGATGTTTCAATAACATCTTAATTAAATATCATAGTACCATATACTACCAAAATGACTTTTACCCCAACCCATGGTGGTAGTCAGCGGTGGATACTGATCATGAAGTGGAATGGATTTAAGGCCTTTACAGTGAGGGGGAAAAAAAAAAGTTAAAAACAAGGCTTATGATTTGTCCAATTAACTTGCCCGTATATTGTATATCTTTAGGGAGGAAAAAAAAACCTCTACCCAAACTGGTATCAGAACAACAGTGCTACAGTGCTATCCCAAAGATAACAGGAGCTTCCTAAGCATTGGAAACCCAAATGGTAGACTTAACATCTACCAAAGTGCAACTATATGCAACCACATGGACTGATAAAAGATAATTTTCCTTGTATAAACTGACACTCTGGTGACATTTTAAATACCTCTGTGAGTCAGGAACACTGTTGCATTTAGAGATGACACTCCACCAGGATGAGCTGAGTAAAATACCTTTTAAATTCTTTACAAAGGTAAATCATACCGAGACACAGAGCATCTACATGACTCCTCATTTGAAGAGGAATGTCTTAATTCAGGAAATCAATCCCAGAAGAGAAAAGAATATACATTTCAGAGAACTCCTACATAAAACCTGTACAGCACAATTTCTAGCAGCTGTTATGTGAATTCTAGAAGCTGTAAGTGTCTGAAGGACTCCAAGTGGAAACATCTACCCCAAGATATTGTTCCCACTCCCCCTTCAGACTGAAGGAAGCAGCTACTTGAGTCCAGGAAGAAAAGTACCTGGCCAAATTGCACTAGGAGAAGAAAAGCTTCAGCTGGCTCAGAATCCATATGTTCATCCCTTCTCTCCCCCCCAGTTTTCTCCTACACCTCAGGAACCTGCGGACAGGCACAGAAGCTCAGCTAAGTAACCGGTCAGAAAACAAAGTTAACCTCCTCTGGAGACCTGATAATGAGAATATTCACCTAGATAAGGGTTCGGCAGCTCTTTATCGCAGACTGTCCGCAGCCAACACCCGCCCCTGCCCCGACGAACCCCCCGAGCACCCCCTCTGCCCCGGGGGAGGCCCCACCGCCAAGGGAGCCCCAAGGCCGCACGGAGAGGCTGAGCAACAACCCGAAATGTCCACTTCAACCTACCAGCCGCTACCTAATTCCCAAATAGACACAGGCAGCTGAGAAACAAGCTTTAGCGGGGAATATTCCTCCACACACACACACACACACACACACACACACACACACACCCCCCAAATCAGTCCCGGCAGGGGTTTGCAGGCAGCTGCCGGCGGGTCAGAGCACAGTCCTGCACCAAAACCCACGATAAGAAACTGAAGAGTAACGCTCTTCTCACGTCAGCGGGACGGGACACCCGATGGCATTCGTCCTGCACTACTTGATGCTCAATTACCAACTTCAGGACGACAAATAATTTCACAGGTAACGTCGCAGCCACTACACCCCCTCACTTACACTTTCGCCCTCACCGCCTCCGCCGGGGACGGGCTCTCCTCTGCCCAAACGAGGCATTATTTCTTCCTCTGCCGCCGCTCCTCTGTCCTTCCCAACGTTTTCGCCTTCATTCCCCAGCTTCAACCTCTTCCCCTCAGGCTGAGACTCATCCACCTCCTCCCTTCTCATCTTCCCGTCTTTCCCTCGCTGCTTCGCCGCCTCTCCCGGGCTGCCACAGCCGTTGGACATGTTTAAAGCGCTGTGGACTTCACTTAAAGACCGATGGAGCTGCGGAGGGGATTGGGCTCCCGCGGGCTCGCCTGCGCCCTCGGACATCGCCGCGCCGAGCGGGCTGCGCGCAGCCAACGGCTGCTGCCCGGGCGCCCCCTGCCGGTAACGGGCCGCACTGCAGGGGAGGGACGGGGGCAGACCCGGCACGGGCAGCCCAGCTCCAACCGCCAGATCAGCTCCAACGGGCGCCCCAGCTCACACCTGCACCTGCAGCCCAGCTCCCCCCACACCCCCCCCCCACCCCGCAGCCCAGCTTCCCCCCCACACACACACACCCCGCACCCCAGCTCCACACATACACACCCCCCCCTGCAGCCCAGCTCCCCCCACACACCCCCCCCCCCCCGCAGCCCAGCTCCCCCACACACACACCCCCGCGGCCCAGCTCCCCCCACACACACACACCCCTGCGGCCCAGCTCCCCCCCCCACACACACACCCCTGCGGCCCAGCTCCCCCCCCACACACACCCCCCCTGCAGCCCAGCTCCCCCCACACACACACCCCCCTGCAGCCCAGCTCCCCCCCCCACACACCCCCCCCCTGCAGCCCAGCTCCCCCCCCACACACACACCCTGCACCCCAGCTCCCCCTCACACACACACCCCCCATGCAGCCCAGCTCCCCCTCACACACACCCCCCCTGCAGCCCAGCTCCCCCCCCCACACACCCTGCAGCCCAGCTCCCCCTCACACACACACCCCCCATGCAGCCCAGCTCCCCCCCACACACACCCCCCTGCACCCCAGCTCCCCCTCACACACACACACCCCTGCAGCCCAGCTTCCCCCCACACACACACACCCTGCAGCCCAGCTCCCCCCCCACACACACACCCCCTGCAGCCCAGCTCCCCCCCACACACACACACCCCTGCACCCCAGCTCCCCCTCACACACACACACCCCTGCAGCCCAGCTCCCCCCACACACACACACACCCTGCAGCCCAGCTCCCCCCCCCCACACACACACCCTGCACCCCAGCTCCCCCTCACACACACTCCCCCCTGCAGCCCAGCTCCCCCTCACACACACACCCCCCTGCAGCCCAGCTCCCCCCCACACACACACCCCCCTGCAGCCCAGCTCCCCCCCCACACACACACCCCCTGCAGCCCAGCTCCCCCCCACACCCACACCCCCTGCAGCCCAGCTCCCCCCCACACACACACCCCCTGCACCCCAGCTCCCCCTCACACACACACCCCCCTGCAGCCCAGCTCCCCCCCCCACACACACACCCTGCACCCCAGCTCCCCCTCACACACACACCCCCCTGCAGCCCAGCTCCCCCCCACACACACCCCCCTGCAGCCCAGCTCCCCATACACACACCCTGCAGACCAGCTCCCCCCACACCCCCCCTGCAGCCCAGCTCCACACACACACCCTGCAGCCCAGCTGCCCCCCACACCCCCCCTGCACCCCAGCTCCACACACACACCCCTGCAGCCCAGCTCCCCCCACACCCCCCCCTGCACCCCAGCTCCCCCCACACCCCCCCTGCAGCCCAGCTCCACACACACACCCTGCAGCCCAGCTGCCCCCCACACCCCCCCTGCACCCCAGCTCCACACACACACCCCTGCAGCCCAGCTGCCCCCCACACCCCCCCAGCAGCCCAGCCCTTCCCCAACAGCAGCCCAGATCCCCACTCTCCTTATTGAGTGCAATAACCTTCCCGGTATTGATTGGCACAACCCTGCTGCTGAGTTTTCCAAAACTCTTGTACTTCTGTTCTACCTGATCCGGAGTAATTGCCTTTCCTTAAAGTACAAAATATTTCCTGCACCTTCCCACCCCCCGTGGTAGGGGGGGGTTCAAACTGGATGATCTTTAAGGTTCCTTCCAATCCAAACCATTCTATGATTCTTTAAATCCAAATTTACCTCTGTCCCCAAAGGACATAGCGGTTTTGGTTATATACTGTTATTGCTGCCAAGAATTATTACCCATTAAAAGATAAAAATTGCTTTAATTCCAAACAGCTTCTTTCAAAATTATTTCATTATAGGTTTGTTGGTGGTTTTAGTTTTTTTTAAAGGGTGCCCTTAGTTTTAATGCTACCTCTGTATCTTCTAAATCCATGGTACACATTGTCACATCAGTTTCACACAATGTGTTGTGGTGCTACAGCTGTAGAAATGAGATTAAAATGAGATTGGGATAACCCAACATGATAGTTTGGAGATCCTTTTTGGTCTCTCAGGCAATTTATGAAAAATACCAACACATAATCGAAGGACTGGTGTAATATCTGGACTTAAAACCCTAACAGTAATCTACTGGTTTTATATGTCGGTTACAATGTGCTGCTTCACCTCATTTTTTCCAGTACGGGGGGCAACATGAAGTAAAGGTTTGGGTTTTTTTCTTAAACAAAAAGTAATCAGAGTTCTGTTTTCTCCTGCTTAACTGCCTGTAGATCTAAGTGAGGTTTCTTATATCCATCTATATGCAGAGTGAAGTAAATCTCTAAGAAGTCCTCTGCAAATATCTAGAGATGTCCCAGTCAGGGGTTTAGGTGACTAAAGAAGCGGTGACTAAACAGTCAGCTGTGGATGAATGCATCTAAGCAAACTATCCAGCATTTCCGATGTTCCACAAGGTACGTCTCCCAAGAATCTGACAGTGTTAGGAGGGAGTTAATCTGCATCCCAGCACTGATTTCACTGACATTACAGAGTGGGCTTTAGTTTGGTCAAGTAACATTAAATTAATTATTGAAGAATTAACGCAGAGGGGAGTATAATAAGTATCAGTCATCCCAGACATCCCAAACAGATCTGTGGAAGTGTAAGGGAACAGTTCTGATAGTTAGACCCAAGATGTACAAGTCTGCACATCCAGAACTACAGCCATTAAACATCTTCTAATAAAACTTCTTGTCATATAGGTGTGGGCACTTGCCGCAGTCTAACTTGCGGCTGTAAATACTTTCAGTGCTGGGTGAACACAAACTAAGTGGGCTCAGGGGAGGAAAATTAAACTCCTGGATAAACACTTGCCTTGCAGCCTGCAGCGGTCTCGTTCCACAGCCTGGCCTTCTCTTTTAAATCACGTCCATTTATGACTGACCAGCTACAGAAGTCACCTGCTTGGCTGATAATTTTGATGCTCTTCAATAAATGACGAGATAGTCAGGAAGAGAACAGCCAGACAGCTACTGCGGGAAGAGTTTCACTCTATATGAGCACCTGAGCAGATTAACACAGCTCGTGCCCCACTTCTCAGATACGTAAGTTCCTACACACAGCTTGGGAGAAAAGGGAAGCTTTGGAACACTACACCCAGTATCCTCATCAAAAGCAGCGAGCAACAACTGCAGTTCCGCAGAAAAGTTACATCCCCCATGCAGAACTGTTGACTTAAAGTCCTTTACCCTCTTCTTTCCCTCTTTATTAACACAATCCAAGCCCTTCTCTCAAACCTTCCCTACCTTTCCCTCTGGTTTGGAGCTCTTTGAAGAGTTCTGCAACTCTTCAGATCAACCCCCGCATTCTTGAAGGTGCAGCTCTAAACAGCAAGAGCAGTCAGACTGCAAAAGCCTGGAGCTTTCTTCTTTCTGGTGCTCATTCACCACCCGTATCTGCTTATTCCGTCACACTTGTCTCACTGTGTCCTTTAACCCTGTTTTCTATTTCTGCTTAGTTTATTCTATGTACTCTCCAGACTTACCTAAAACACCTAAAGACAGAAATAATCCTAAAACTAAAATGCTGGTTTACTTATCATTCTGTTCAGGCAGATAGCGTATTTGTACAGTAAACTGCATCAGTTTCCGTTGGAACAGCTCTCCATCCAAAAGCTTTGATTTCACAGGATCCAAGCGCTTTGCAAGAACTTGCTAATTCCACCAGTGTTTTATTTGTGTTTGAAGTGGAACCAGGCTGCCTCGGTGACCACTCCAGCCACGTTCCTGCCAGTGTGCTTGCCAGGCAGCTGCCTGGCTCCTTGCACGCTTGTGTCTCCAGGCTGTATAGATCGCAGACAGAGTCTGCTTCTTCCAAATTAAAAAATAATACATCCAGTTCCTTCATTTTGAAGCACAGCTTCTGTAAATTTTCATTTCTTCAAAAATAAAGACAGCCACTGTATTTTTGTTTCCAATTAAAACTAAACGTTTTTGAAATGTCAATATTTTCATGCAAAGAAAAGGGGAAAATGGCAAGACAACTAATAAATTCTCTGTTGGTATTTGGGGAGAGAAGATTGGTCAGCCTTTGCCTCCTGCTGTTTAGCATGCAAATACTGTATGGCAAGAACAGTTAGTCATTACATTTTATGTTTCTACAGCACATTGTGCTACAGGGATCCGTGACATCAGACAGTTCTCCAATACATCAGCGTACACTACAACTTGAAGTTGGAGCACCAGACCTCATGCATGGAGCTGCCTTCAGGAACAGGGTCCAGACCTGGGAGTAGATGCAAGGAGCCAGAAGTTTGGCCAGAGGTGGAAAGGGAGAAAAAACCCTGCTGACCGAGGCTCATAGCACTCGTATAGTAAAGAAGTTTTATTGCATCCATATTACAAATAAGCAACTGAAATACTGAGGACAGTTGTTTCAGTTTGGGGGTGAATTTCATCTCCTGGAGAATGCCAGGATGGTGCCTATGCATTATCTGCACCCTCCTTAATCTCGGAGAGTTTAAACTTGGCAATGATTCCTTTGTTAGAACTCTTCCAGGAAAACACCACTCATAGCTAATTTCAAGTTGCAAGGACAGACTGGCCAAGAGATGATATTGTTACCTAACAGCGCTCCCACTGAAAGCAAATAGATTCACTATAAGCAGAGTAAGATCATTCCCAAGTAATTTTGCAATTCAGCTCAACCAGTTCATAACATAGAAGTTTGGTATATTCACACATTTTAGTGTCTTAATGAGTAAAATTATGAGAATTACCTCAGAATGCCGTTTCTATCAGAGCACTACAATGTTTAATTTAATGGAATACTTGTTGCAATTCCTAAGCTCACCTTAGCTTGCCAGCTAAGGTAAGACTTCTGATTTAAAGCTAACGTATGACTTTGCAGTGAAAACACAGGCTCTGTAAGTCTATTCATGTTGCAAGAGAACATAAAATGCCAGTCCTGCCAATGAAAGGCGATATAATCAGCAGTAAAAGCTCAGCTCTCTCTTCATACGTGCTCTGATAAAAAGAAAAGGAACAACAGACAACTTACCCACTTGTGAAATTACTTTAATGGGAAGAGAACAGAATTGTAAGTTTATGTTAATCAGGTGTTTTGGCACATCTTGCTACAAGGAGGATAAGTTATTTTTTAATAAGTCTGAATATGAATCAATAAGTACGGAAAATTAATTTTTCATTTATTTTGCTATTGCTTCCAAATTAAACTCTGCAACCTATCATTGTAATTACTTCTAAAAGCTTATAAATATTTCATTATTCTTTATTATTATTTTATGTTCACTGACAAAGATTGGAGGCAGCAACTCCATTGTTTACAGCACATTGTTTATAGCATCAGATTTCCTTATAAACTTACTCTGTGCTGTACAAGGAGCAGAGAGAAATAATCTTCTTACAGCATAGCTTCTGGATTGCCTATATTTAAAAAATATAATTGCAAGCAACATGTCATCATATAAACCAAAGCGATATCTTTGCCTAGAATTGTTGAGACAATATGGGTTTTGATGGGTATGATGCCAAACCTTCACAAAGTTCCTCACAAGGTACTGGAACAGGCTGTAGGTGTTTGCAAAGGCCTCGGAAGTTTTCCTGAGCACTTTGGAACTAGATGCATGCCATTATGTGGCAGCTTCAAAAAAGCCCCTTGCAGATGACATGGAATAAATGAGATTTGGCAGAAGACAGAACTATAGGAACCTTCCACCCCAATAACAATACTTCTTCCCTGCATGCTACGCCCACCTAGTGAGAGGAATCAGAATTGTTGGGGTTGGAAGAGAGCTTAAAGCCCATCCAGTTCCAACCTGTGCGATGGGCAGGGACACCTCCCACTGGACCAGGGGCTCTCAAGCCCCATCCAACCTGGCCTTGAACCCCTCCAGGGATGGGGCAGCCACCACTGCTCTGGGCAGCCTGGGCCACGGCCTCCCCACTCTCATGGTGAAGAAATTCCTCCTTATGTCCAGTCTAAACCTGCCCCTCTCCAGTTTATAGCCATACTACAGCTTAGGAAGAGCACTTGGGTGCAATAGCTACATCTGCCATGATGGCTGTAGAAAAACCAAAAACCCAAAATACTATGTGTCACTGATTATTAAAATCTTCAGAACCATCTCAGACATCAAAACATTCCCATGAAACACTGCCAGAAAATGTGACAGGACTTCAGTAAGCACTACAGATCCATGACTACCCACAGTCAGTGGAAAGGCTTGCATCTGCAACCAAGGATCAAATGGAGGGGTTCGTTTCTATGAACTGTCCCTGGAGGCTCAGACACACACTAATGTTTACACCCTCCAGTTTCTCTCCAAAGCTACAGGTTAGTTACATTCTGTACAGGATAACACATCCATTTCCATTCCAGCTGCCAGCATACTTAGTAGACAACAGGACAACCTCCCACCTTCAAGATCGTTATGCAAGACATGTACAACTATGGCTGATACATACATGTGCATTTTAATCCACTTTCTATCTCTCCTTTCTTAAAAAATGGGATTAGAAGCAAAGACACTTTCAAACCTACAATTGAACAAATTTAAGCCAAAAAACCCCCATATTTTTCATTAAACACATTTATACAGCCAATGCTTCACTTTATTGACCAAGTACTTTTCTTGCTACAAAACCATTGTAAGAGTGGCGTCTTTCTCCATTATCCTTACCGTGACATGAACTCTAAACAGAAAGCAGACACAGAATACAATTATGTGAGAACAATCTACTTTCTTTTCTGTAACTCTTTGAAATCCTTCTTAACTAAAAATCTTCCTACCGCCAGTCAGGACTTCTGATTAAGCAACATTTAACATCCAAGTACCTAAGTCCTCAGAGTCCCATTACGGAAAATCTTGAGCCTTAATAACGCTGAATCAGAGTAGAGAAAGTAAGCATTTAACTGGATGAGCGTGTTCGTTTTAATGTCACTAATATGCCTATAGGACACAATATGGTAGTAAATGGAACAATGGGATTAATTTTTAATCAAGGCAATTGTTTTCTCTGTGGCGTACATTAAGCGTATGAGATGTATTGTGTGGTCCACCTCCATCCTTCACATTAGTCACAATCCTGTTCAGCCTTTGAATAAGCTTGTCAAACATCCCTTTGAATGGGCAGTTACTGAGGGGAAACGCTCATGTCACCTACTGCCTTGCCTGAGTTTTTCGGATAAAATTTTATTCTTCTGTTTGATGGATAATGACACCAAAATGTTTCAAGAAATGTGAACATGCAGTTCTCAAGCTGCTGCAATCAACAGTAACTCTTTTTGAAGAGTAATAGCGTTGTCACTTAAGTGGCTCATATTAAAACACAGGCCAGAAAACAGGCTTTTGATTTTTACAAGAAGCCATCGCAAATTATCTAGCTGCATCGGGGGAGTTACTCTGGGTACATACCTGCTGAGTATGAGGTAGACGATGCCATTATCAGCATTACACTCTCTACCATCATTTTCCATCTGTGTAGCCCTTACAAACCAGAGTAGGTTTTCCAAAAGAACCTATTAAATAGAGCCTACCACTGCAGGCATTATAAACACCGCCTATCAGATTTAAAAACCGCACAGAAAGCATTAAAATCCCAGGTCTTCCCTAGCTTTCTTTTAAAGAGAATCTTAAATGGCCAAAGAGTAACAAACCACTACTGAAAGTCTGTAAACACTACGGGGAGGGAGGGAACTGTTTTTCTGAAAAATATCTTTCCTTCTGAAGAAACTGTATAGAAGAAAGGTTTCAAAAATGGTTATACTTACTTATTGTTTCAAAAGCTCAGGATCATAAAAGTCAGGTGAGAAAATATTACACGTTGGTGAACAAAGTACTGTAGCTAACAGGACACAAAACCGTGTTCAAACGGCGTGCCAGACCTGCACCTATCGGAAGGTCAGAATCCATTTTGGCAAAGCTATCCCTTGTAAAGCCACTGCACGGATTTAGTCTCCCAAACCCCAGACTAACTGGCAGGATTACACAGCACCGTCCCGGTGTTGGTGCAGCATTGCTTTGCCCTCTCCACAAAAGCCTCCCCAATCCATGGGATGGGGCTACAGACAGAAAGCCTGCAAACATTGCTCCCAACTAATTTGAACCCATACACAAATAGAAGAGTCCAAAGTAGATAATAAACAGCTTATGTTTCCTCTCATGCTGTTTTAAGCCTTCTGGAGGAAAGCTTTTCTTAGTCACTCGCACCAAGCCTCAGCGCTTTGATGTCAGCTTACTGAAGGGACCCTGGCTGCGATGGAATATTTCTTACATGGTAACATTAAACGGAGCTAAGCACAAAGTTTATTTTCAGTTTACATGCCCTTAAATTGTAGTAGCTCCCTCACAAAAGAAGTATTTTGAAATATTTGGACTACTTATTTGAAAACAAAGTTAGAACACCTACAGTAAGGATCTGAGAAGCATTTCAGCATGCTCATTTTCCAGCCATTTGTGTTGGCTAGTCCTGTACTTCTGTTGTGCAGTTAAGACTAGACAAGGGCATAAACTACACCATTCATGGTTTGATAGAGTTCCTGATTTGGAAGGAGTTTGGATTTGGGTAAATCAGAATGGTAGCATTTTAATACAAGTTTCAAAGCAACCTTCGCATTGCAGCTACACCAACATATTTGCTAAGGGTGGGGTTCATCAGTTTTGTGCAGATCAGCCAAAGATGCTCAAATCATTTTCAACCTGTTTTAGCCCTCAAGGACACACAGGCTGCCTGCTGGGCATGCTGAAGGGTGCTCGGGTCAACTGCCAGCCACTGTCAACCCTAAATTAAACACAGCCAAAGAACTTAATATGTTAATGACCGAATGGCTCAAGCTGATTAGTGTAAAAAACTATTTTCCCTGTTGCACGAGACTAGTTCATGGCATTAAAATATATAATGCACACTCATTTCAAAACACATGCTATATGTTATCTCGTTATATATGAAAGCAATAAAAAAAAATGAAGTAATTTATAATCTTTGCTATGCTCAGAGGCTTAGTGGTACATTTATTTATATTCTCCAAGCTACTAAGACCTCTTAAAAAGGTTAATTTTTAGTTTAACATTTTTTAATTGACTATTTGGTGTAGGAGCTCCTGTTAGAGAGTGCTTTCAGCAGATCTCAGGCTGGCTCACAAACCTTAAGACCCACGGAGCTTGCAGTTTGAATTCCAATGAAAATCTTGAAGCTGGTTCACGCCTTTTTTTCGGCTCTTATTGCTTTTAGGAAAATCAAGTTACCACCCAAACCCAATTCAGGGAAACCAGAGGTGTGTTTTAAAGCATATCAGAGTGAAAGCTCAGGCACTGACTGCCACGCTACGAAGCTGCTTGGCAAAACACCTCCACAGCAGGTTTCACACTGACCTCAATGACAACTGATGAGCTGAACACTCTTTGCAATGCAACTGCTTGATAACAGCTGCCTCACAAAGATGCACATCCCTGGCTAGATCATCCGGAAAAAGTTTTGGAGTACGGAAATCAGGCAAAAGGCACCTCAGCCAAAGAATGCTAAGCATAGTAATGGGAGATGATAGTCAGAACATACATAGACTATTCATAGAATAGTTTGGGTTGGAAGGAACCTTAAAAATCACCCTGTTCCCACTCCCCTGCCATGGGCAGGGACATCTCCCTCTGGATCAGAGGCTCCAAGCCCCATCCAACCTGGCTTTGGAGGATGGGGCAGCCACAACCTCCCTGGGCAACCAGTGCCAGCGCTTCACCACCCTCCCAGTAATAGACTTATTCTTTAAATGTTATAAGGAAATATTGTGGGAAGCTTTTACGATTGGAAAGTTTCTGGAATCTGACAACTGAAGGCTGTCTCGGAATCCCCTGTTCCAAGCCCAGCCTGGGGGGGAGGCTGAGGCTGTGCCCTGCAATTAAGGTCCATTAGTGCTCCCGGGGGCCCTGATGATTCCCTGCTGGAGGCAAAACAGATTGACCGATAAGGCTGGGAGAAAGAAGGACATGGATGTGTTTACATCTGGTTTATAGACTTGTTTTTAATAATATAACCAGTACAGGAAGCTATTAGGTTCTTCCTTCAGCATCCTTAGTCATAAAATAAATGAGAGCCTTTCACTCAAGCTTCTAGCAAGAGGTGTAGTTAATATTACATTTCTGCTTGTCTTTTATCCCTCACTAACCCTCGGGCAAAAGGACAACTAAGTTTTTTTGCATTCTTCACCTTTTTCTCCTTCATTGCTGTGTTTTAATACCGGCTCCCTACTGTCTCCCACCCCAACCGCCCAAGTACAAACCAGGAAAGAAGATACGGAAAGGTAGCATTATTTGTTCTTTCCTTCTGCTTGAGCATCTTTGTAAGGTTTTGAACAAGGAGTACGAGTAGGAACACGCATAAAAACGGACCAGCAGAGACCAACTTCATGATACTCTTTTTAAATGTCTAAAAATCTATTGCAGTTTGATTTCTTTTTGGAATCAAAAAGGGTTGGTTTGTTTTTTTTTTTTTTTTTTTTTGAAAAAAAACCAGAACCAAACCAAACGACAATTAAATCCAGAAAAATTATTTGGAGCACCTTCTACCCCTGTAAGGATACAGAAATTTGCCTTATCCAGGCTTAAAGGTCAGATTTTCCTTTATAATAGTACTAAGAAAAGTATTTTCCACAAACTCTTTTTTTTTCCCCTTAAGGATTTCTAGTTTCCAATGTTTTCTATCCTACCATCTGTGTCTGAAGCCTAATAACGTACTGGCAGAGCTAAAGCCTTAATTTCATTCATCATTAGATTTCATGCTAGGAACAGACTTGAGAGTTTTGGCAGCAACAGCTGTCATGCATCGAAATAAACTTATTTGTATTACCAAGGCATGTGTCTGAAGGAGCTGAGTCTTATAAAGCTGCCCTTTGCTCTCTTCTCCTCGGTCTTTGAACAAAAATTCACTTTGCAACTCTTTACATATCTCCCAAATTCACTGCCACATCTGTGAACAATGATAAAGCACAAGACTGCAAGGAAGTAGCTGACAAATCAAAACAAGCAGCTTGAAAAATGCAGCAATTGGCTCTCACTAAACTCGCTGGGGTTTTTTTTTTCCTGTTCCTCTTTCCAGTGCTATTCCAGTTGACAATAAGATCTTGATCAGTGAAGTCGAAAGAAATTTTAGCAGTGATTTCAGAGATAGTCAGCTCAAAAGCTGGCATTATCATCACAATACTGGAAATGCTACTTAACCAAAGGAGCTGGAGAATACAAAGGCACAGATTAGATGGCTGGAAGAGATAAACGAACTGCTCTAACATTCAGCTACCATTCAGGCAAGGTGACTGTCAGCTGAATATTCTTCTAGTCCACTTAGCATCTTCATCTTACAACCTTTGCTGTCTTCAATGCCTTCTCCTTATCTCTCCCTCTTTAGCACAGCCTCATTCAAATCTTCCTTTAAAAAGCTTTGTTTCCCTCTCACACTTTGTAGCTCTTGCTTTGTTTTTGTGTATCATTTCCCTTTTCTTTGTCTTTCTGAAGAAGTGGCCTCGTGCTTCATGCTGTAAAAGCTTAAGGCAACAGAACCTGGATCATAACCGAGGCCAATAGACACCATCACAATCCACCTATATGATAAATTGACTCAAGTCAAAAGCAATATTTGTCTATAGTGCAGGAGTAAAGAGGAAATCTGGCCCAAACCAAACATGTTATTGTCAGATATCCAGTTTAACCAAGGGAATAGTTGGTGGAGCCTGAAAGAAAGGTCATCAGTTCAGTTCGGCCTGGAAGCAACAGAAGTAGAAATAACCAAGCTAAAGCATTCCCCCATAGAAGAAAATAACAATCTTCTCATCATAACCAAAGGAAAACACTGAAGTGTAAGTCCGGGTGTCTGTTACTGCCTGAGCCACAAAAAAGACCAAGATCCACAGCAGGAGGTGACCTTACTGCCTTTAATGCAGGTAAGTTATTATCACAGATACTCCAGTGGAAGTAAAGCATACGATCGCAGCCGGTTTTCAACAAGTTCACTTTCCTCCAAGCATCAGGCCTGAAGAGGATAGATCCCCTTTCCTTCATCGATGGAGCAGAAAGACTATGTCTCCGCCTGTCACGAGCGTCTCATGATTGATGAAGTTTCATCTTTACATGGGATTCAAAGCTATGTCCTGATCCATCAAAGCCTTTTTATGACACAACTATAGAAACCCATTCAATGCCTAACAAACACAACTGGGTTAATTTCCTTCCTCCTGTACCTGTTTTCAAATGGCAAGGGCAGGGCTGTTATCTAGTTTCATCTACAAATGCATTACATTAAGGGCTTAAGCACTGCATGAGCAATTTATATGGGAGAGAGCAGAAATTTCAAGGAGGTACTACAGGCAAATCTCTAATCCAAGGAATAAAAGACAGGTTTGGGACCACAACTAACATCTGACTATTGGCTCTTATGGAAAGCAGGCTGTGGGTTAGTAGTTTTAAACCTGCCCGAGGGCAGCAGCAAAGATTAATGCATATCTGCTCATATCAGCCTCAAAATGAGTCTAGTATTTCAGGTGAAAGACTCCTAACCCCCTTAAGTGCCCATTGTTCATTCTTAGTATCACTTATTTCATTGATGTGTTATGCCCAGGATGCAGTTATGGTGAAATAAATATTTTTAAAGTTATACTGGAGTGGGAGATAGGAAGGTCAGGGGAAGAAATCAAATCTGGAATGCAAAGACATTTCCCTCTTAGACTCTTTCCTCTCTCTTATTCAAGTATTGATGCTGTGTAATCACCAGCCTTCATTTAGTTAATGCCCTAAACTTCCCAGAACGTATGTTTGTAAGCAACAGGACAATAATCGCTATGCTCACCTTTAAGGGAATAAATAACTCTAACATTCTCTACAAAACAGGATCAAGGGAAGGAGCACCTTATTCTTTCTCCTTAGAAAGTGAAAGAAGAAAAAAAACACCTTGGTGTATCTCTGCAAAAAAATAGCAGCTACAGTAAAGCAAATGTAGGAAGCATATTTAATTTACAGTTAGGCCCCGGGTACAGCAAGCGCAGATGGTACTCTACGCACCAATGACAGGGAGTCAGATAGACTACTGGACAGTGTATGGGCCCTACAAGAAGTTAATGATATCCACCATGCGAGATAGGAGACTGAGAAATGATAAACATTAAGGGTGAGATTATGCCAGCCTTTACATGGGTCAGATCAAGCCACGAGGACCTTCCTGATCTTATCCTAGAGACACCTATAAACCTAACTGTAACAACACTGGTCCCCTCGGGCAGAAGAGCAAGAATACACTACCATTCAAAGAAAGTGGTTATACTAAAACAGGGAACTGCTATCTACCCTTATGACTGACAAAAACCTCTTCAGACATACAATTTTTTATCACTTACATTGGTTCTTCCAGCTTCACAAAGTCAAAGCTCCAAGCATGCTGAAGCATGAGGAGCCCAAGGTGTGATAACCAGGGGTGCGAGGAGGTTTCCACACTCCTGGCACCCTGCGCAGCCCACACAGAGGCACCAGGAGTACTGTAAAGCATTAGCTGAGCAAGATCAAGCAGGACTTGTGCACTAACTCTGGGAGCACAACTGAAGGGGAATGTGGCCTAAGTGATCTCCATCCTGCCAATCAGAGATAGGGTGCAGGTGGAGGCACTATGCAGATCCAAGCATGGCTTTAAATTCTGTGGTAAGACCTTCTTCAGTGAATATAGATAATGGAGGAGAGATGGGTTCCACCTGCCTAGAAGAAGAAGGAGAATCTTTGCTAGCAGATTGGCTGACTTGGCAAACCATGCTTTAAACCAATGAACTTGGGTGGTGGGATCCAAAGCTGTGACACCTGTGTGGTTATGAGCACAAGTACCTGAGTAGTGATGACTGTCTCTCAACCAAAAACCTTTCCCCTGAATCCTGCCTGCCCCAGGGAGCTGCAGCTGCCATCTGAGCACCAACACCAGCATCCAGGCTTCTCAATGGAAAAGGATGCTTTGCTGACATCTGCCAGAACACTCTACAAGAAGGGCAGTTTTATTTATTGCGTTTTGTTCAGATCTGAATGATCTGTTTAAAATTGAGATACAGCCTCTGCTTTTTACAGTTTTAAAGGTCTCCACTTTATTTATCAACAGTGTTTAAACAGCTGTACTTTTGTGCTGTAAACCACACAAGGAAGTAATTAAATGCCATAGAATTTGAAGTCTTGGAGAGAAGCCATTAGATTTAATAATAATGATGGCTTCTACAGTGGTTAGAATAACACATGCACAGCAGTAGCTATTATGTTTTCATTGACCATTTCTGTACCACTTACAAACCATTAAGTTTTGATATCAAGTTGAAAGCCATTACTCAAAATCTTTTAATGAAGAACGAATGCTCCATATTTCAGCTTTGGCAATTAAAGTAGTTTTTCCATTAAAGTAGTTAATACAACTATGTTCATGGGCTTAAGGAGACAGCATAATACAGCACCTCCTTGCGTGATTTTTGCCTAAGATTATCTGTTCTGAGAGACTACAGATGTATACAGCTGCTACAACCTCATTCTACCTTCAGTGCTGTTGAGGATTTAGCCCAATATATCTGCAGAGATCAGTTGAAAAGGTTTCAATATCATATGCTGGTGATTCAATTAACAGAAATCCATCTCTTAATATCACAGTTGTGTGATATCACAAATACAGTCTACCAAATTATACTACAATGCATTCACCTCTGGATAATACTTGTGTGTTTCTACTTGTATTTTATCTATGATTTTCTTATATTCTTATGTAATGTTCTTTGCTTCTAACTTTTCAATTCTTATTTTGGTGTACGAATAGAAACACATGGACTCTTGAAACCTTTCTGCAGATATTCTAGACATTTGCACACACAGAAATGGAGGCATAAGTTAACAAGATGACCTGCTAGTCACTCCAGACAGATACGAAAGCAAAGTATAGAATCCAAGTCTCAAAAGCCAGTTTTCTACATAGGCAACAAAGTGCTATGTGATGTTACATTAAATTTTATCTCCCTACCAAATGTTTTGATAGGTCTGCTACTTTTCCCTTATCTTCAAACATCATTTTATTATACACATGCAAAACTATTACAGTCTTGAATGGAATTGGTTTGAGACATTTTTATAAGAAAACACAGAAAGGGCTGTTGAAAAGTAGGCTTTGGAGTCACCTAATCCCACTTCTCACTTGAGGAAGAGCTGTTTCGAGCAGTAGATCATCTCACCCTGTCAGGAAAAGAGATTTCTAAAGCCCAAAGTTTCGTAATACAACTGAGTGTTCCTTCTTTTATTGCAAATCTGTCCCTAGCCATGAGGCACCTTGACCAGTAAGAGGTTTAAACCATTTCAACCACTAGCTGTGTACACAGAACAAAGGATTGCCGTTATAGTTCACACTGCCAATTCTCAACCACTGCTCGAGCTGCTGTTTCTTTTCAGCCCCAGCAATCTATTTCTATTTGGCTTTATGTTACACGAATTCAATGATATTTATGTAAGGAAGAAGCATTTTTTAAATGGAAGTCGAGGTCTTTCATTCTTGTTTCTCTCATACAAGCAGGTTCATAGCTCCATGCTCTGCATAGACCAGCTCTGGGAACTGAGCTGTTTCTGACACATTAGGAGGAGGAAATAACCACTCAGCTTTCAAGAGACATTTCCCTGATTCTCATTCACGTAAAAAGCTGCCTGATGCATGTTCTGCAGTCACACATAAAACAGTATGTTAAGTGATGGCTCTGTATTTAAAGGGTGAGCTACCAATAGACCTTGAACAACTGTGACGTTCTTAACCCCTCCATACACCGCTCAAAAAGTTGCCTGTTTCTCCCTTGCACCTGTTCTGAAGGATTAAGGTAGTAGAGCCTTAAGCAGTCATAGCTTGACCAGAGGTACATCAGATGCTGTTTACATGTGCCTCAGACCAAAGCAGACTGGTTAGTCCTGACAGCTGTACCAGTCAGTGAGAAATGCCTTTTGTGCTTCAAAATCTAAAGCAGAAAAGTTACTTCTTTACAATTAACCTCAGTTCTATGTCATGGACTTGATTATTATGTTGAGGTGTAGCTGAGAACCAGACTGACAACTACATTGGATAGTTATATTTTGGTGGGAAAAAAGAAAGAGAACCATACTGGAAAATGACTATCCAAAAAACCAACTCCTTGCACTATGAAAAGAATTAGCATGCTTTTCTTTTGGCTAGTGGCATTACAGAATCACAGAATCACAGAATCACAAGGTTGGAA
Organism: Cuculus canorus; assembly: GCF_017976375.1. Taxonomy (NCBI): domain Eukaryota; kingdom Metazoa; phylum Chordata; class Aves; order Cuculiformes; family Cuculidae; genus Cuculus; species Cuculus canorus. Next base: position 3,954,889 of record NC_071415.1, on the reverse strand, counting down.
AGGACCCATTGGATCATCGAGTCCAACCATTCCTAACACTCCCTAAACCATGTCCATAAGCACTTCATCCACCCGTTCCTTAAACACCTACAGGGAAGGCGACTCGACCCCCTCCCTGGGCAGCCTCTGCCAGTGCCCAATGACTCTTACTGTGAAGAATTTTTTTCTGATATCCAACCTGAACCTCCCCTGATGGAGCTTCAGGCCATTCCCTCTAGTCCTATCCCCTGTCACTTGGGAGAAGAGCCCAGCTCCCTCCTCTCCACAACCTCCTTTCAGGTAGTTGTAGAGAGTAATAAGGTCTCCCCTCAGCCTCCTCTTCTCCAGGATAAACAACCCCAGCTCTCTCAGCCGCTCCTGAGAAGACTTGTTCTCCAGCCCCTCACCAGCTTTGTTGCTCTTCTCTGGACACACTCCAGAGCCTCAACATCCTTCTTGTGGTGAGGGGTCCAGAACTGAACACAGTACTCAAGGTGCGGTCTCACCAGTGCTGAGTACAGAGGGAGAATCACCTCCCTGGACCTGCTGGTGACCCCATTTCTGATCCAAGCCAAGATGCCATTGGCCTTCTTGGCCACCTGGGCACACTGCTGGCTCATGGTCAGTCGGCTGTCAACCAGCACCCCCAGGTCCTTCTCTTCCGTGCAGCATTAAATAATAGTCTTGCAGTTGTTCTTCAGAGAGTTGTCTTTTCGCAGTGTAAGAGTAACAAAAAAGAACCCAGTGGTAGCACTCAGAGAGCACAGCACCAGCAGCCGAGATTCATACCATGGAAAAACAAGCAAAAAAAATATGAAAGACCATCAGGTAGCTGCTGAACCCAGACAGCATTAGGGGCAAGAAAAAGCTTAGCATAAGCACTTCAAAGCTAGCCTGTTGATTTAAAGCTTGTTTACCTAGCAGTAACAGCATCCATTTGTACTGAAGATGCACTTTGGTCAATAAGCACAAATACTTAAGCCACAAATTGGGCTAAAGGGATTTCTTCAGGAGAAACAATTAAAGACTTAATGTGTATTACCTTGGCTAAATAATCACAGAGGGGAACAATAACCTTCTTGAAATACATGGAGGATGAGCACACCAAGGAAGGATATGACTCTTCAGGGACTAAGCTAATAGGATTAAAATTTAGAATATCAGAAACTTTAATAGTATAACCTATTGGGCCATGGAATAATTGGTATCATCAGAGCAAAGAGGCATTTTATTGATACTATATAGACAAAGTATTCACAGTGAGACTATGGAGAAAAGCAATGAGACCTTAAAGTCTTTTTGTTGTATCATTTTTAAATAGACCTATCCTATTATAGGATTCTTATAAATATTTTAGAATAATTAATTTGAAATAATTGGGAAGACTTCCAATGGAAAGTAACTTTACTCCTAATCTCTCTATAGAAATCTACTTCTTCGGTAGAATATTTTCCTCGCTGTGGTTCATAGTCTGTAGGCAAAGAAACTCTCACCTTTGAAGGCAGCTGTACTTTCCTGGGACTCAACAGCTAAACTTCAGGCTTCAGCTAAGAGTGGCAGATCTTTTCTCACGGAAAAGTAGTGTCTGCATCATTTCCAGAACATGCCCAGTTATGTACAGTGATGATAATGATAAACTGATTTTTTTAAAAAACAAAATCTTTTGTTGCCATGTAAAACTTTGTAAGTCAGGGACTGCAGTAAAATGAAGTAGAGTTGCAGTTTGAATTCTTAGCTCTGGGGAAGATATTGATTTCTCCTTGCAGGAAGTTCCACTCCTAGTTTATAGGTGCCTTGCATCAGATTTATACACCTCAAGTTCAAACAAACAAAGTAAAGTTATCTATTCTCATCACACTTGATTAAACTCAGTACGTAAATTCCCCAAATCAATAGTTAATTAAAAAGAGGTGGCAATTTCTACATACTGAATTAGCTCATATGTAGCGTTCTACATTACCCATTCATATGTGTAAACTAGTTTAATTGGAAGCAAGTTATCTGTTAAATTTTTGGAGGCTGACTTTTGTTTCAGGGACAAAAAGAGAAAATGTAAAAAAACCCCAAACTAAGCACAACAACAGAAAAAACCTACATAAAATGTTTTATTACTGCTAAATTTTAAAAAAACAGATCATTGCTGGGTATTCCAATACTGACCACAGACGGGCATTGCAAACTTGTACAAAGCTTGACAAACCTGCACAAAGCAGACACATCACTGCAAAAAAACCCACAACAAAACCAAAGCCACACAAAAGAGGGGAATATCTTCACCAATGTGTAAACCTCCATCCAACTCAGTGCCACCCTATTCCTAGATTTTCTATAGAAGCTACATGGGTACGACAGGGACTTTATGAAGCAAAGGAACACTTCATACAGCCAGGACACACAATAGAGTTAAGAAAAGCTGTCCTGAAGCCTTTCTTCTTGTAGCAAGCTCTTAGTGGACTTGCGTAGTCTTGCAACTGGAGCCATTCATTTTTCATTTCTCTTCCTTCCTATGGCAAGCTCAAAGGAAATATCATCGAGCATCACTCACCTCTTCAGGAGTTTCACAGACAGTTGCTGACTGTGGCAGCTCATTTTGTTCTTAGGGTCCAGCAGCCTACGGTGGTGGATTAGGCTCTCTTTCACATGAAACTAGTTTCTTCTGAGTTGCTCTGCTGTACTTCATGGGATTCCTTCACATGAAGCACACTGCAAAAATAAGGAGTTGTATGAGTGACTCATAAGCTCCTCGGTAGGTCTTAAAGACACAGAATTTTAAGATTTTATATTTTCACTGCGTTTGACATCCAAGTTCAATAGAGCCAGTTCTGATACCTTGCCAGCGGCAAAATGCCTTCATCCTATTAGGATATTTTTGCAGCTTTCCTAGTTTATGTATTTTTAATTTTTTTTTAAGCTAAAGAAAATAATTATTACAGATACCAATCTGGAGCTAGCAGATGTGGGGACAGAACTTGTTATTTTGTGCTAATGCAAGCCAGTTCAAAACACACAATTAAATTGCAAGTTGGGGAGGCATGCGAGGGTTGCATATGCCACCTACCCCATTGGTCTCTCATGCCCAACTAAGCCTCAGGAATGTTTGTAATTCAAATATCATTTGCTCCCTGCAGTATAAAATCCAATTTGAAGAAATGCAGCACCTAAGTTAGACAATAAAAGAGCTAAAGCAAAGGCTTGGACTGTTCACACATTACCCCCAGCATTATAATTCTTCATAGGAAAGCTCTAAATCAGTGGAATCTATGCATTCTGCAGAAACTCCAAGGTGTCAGTGGAAGCCGGAGGAGCTGCTGATGGCACTGCTAGCCGATACTCCTGGCCTGCCTCCTTGCCAGTCCAGCCTGTTTACTCTACATGAAGTGAGACATTGGATTGCCAGATTGCCCAGAGCTTTCTTCACTATAAACAAATGTTTTGATTGTTTCAAGTGGAAAGGCAAATCTGAAATATGGTCTATTTATAGCCTAGAGGTGGCCCACCAGTATTCTTCCTAGCAGGTTTTGTAGATCATTAAGATATTCCATTTCAAAATTAAGCTCTGCTTTGTATTTGAATTTAATTTTTTTTTGGGGGGGAGGGTTATGCGGGAGGGCAGATTTGTTTGTTTTTTTCTTTTAAACTGTACATAGTCTAATGAATTATAGTTAGCATATAGACCTTTCGATCTGTTCTCGACTATTGACAATATCACAAGCCAAATCTGGCTTCGTTCCTTTACAAACCAGCACTACTGTGTGACTAATTCCTAACAGATGTTCTTCCCCAAGCTTTGCTGCTCCCTCAAAGAGATGTAATCCTGGCCTTTTCCAGTTCTCTTGTATGTAATTGCAAGACACATGCTCCTGTGTAATATCTTCCCCGTATAATACAGGCATTTTGTGACTGTGGAAGCAGACTTGTCTACTTTTGTGCCATGATCTCTTGATCTCTTGAGACAAGAAAGGGAATCAAAGTCAAGTCTTGAGACAAGAAAGGGAAGCTGGATGATTTTTTTCCCCTTTTGCTTCTGCCAATAGCACTACCAGTCATTCCAGAAGGAATTTTTCTGTGTATATTTATGAATGCTCAAAACGCGGTTCCTCTTCTGTATTGTTCCAAGGTTTCTCTTCTGTTTTCTTTTGCGGTTATCCCTCTTAGGCACGGCGAAATGCCAGGTAACTTTTCATCCCAAGGAAAGCTGGTGCCTGTTCTTCCTCTCCTCACCTCTAAACATCAGCAGCACCGCTCTGCGATACTAGATTTTAGGATATGAGGGGACAGGAGTGTGAGGGGGGTAGAATTGTGAGGGTCTAGGGACTGGGTTTGTGAGGGACCAAGGGGTGCGAGGCCCCAAGGAGAACGAGGCTGAGAGGTACCCGGGGCTGCTGAGAGGGTCTCAGGGTGCAAAGCGCAGAGGGATGGCTGACAGGGGAGATGGATGGCTGATGGGAGCAATGCTGTGGTCCCGTGAGCAGTTCAGAGGGTGGGAAGGCAGGGATGGAGGGATGGAGCAGGCGCTGAACTCTTCTCTATGTACCCAACGGAATGACAGGAAGATGCCAGGGGAAGGGTTAGGTTGGATATTAGAAAAAGGTTCTTCCCCCAGAGGGTGGTGGAGTACTGGAACAGCTCCCAGGGAAGCAGTGACGGTGCCAACCCTGACAACATTGCAGAAGCACTTGGAAAAGGCCCTCAGACACACGGTGTGAGTGTTGGGGTTGTCCTGTGAAGGGACAGGAGTTGGACTCGACAATCCTTGTGGGTTTCTTCCAAGTCAGGACATCCTGTGATTCTGTTGATACAAAAAGTAGCTACTCTTACAAAAAGCGGAATATCTTTGATTTAAGCTAAAGTAGAGTTAAGTTTCATCTAAGCAACAGTATTTCTTGAAAGTAAGACAGTCCCTCTGAGAGCGTGTCTTATTTGAAACTGTGTTTTTCCAGACACTGAGAACATCCTGTGTTCAGTGTGATCTGTGCTGAACAGAGGTGTCTGCTGTAATCACCAATTTGCAGTCTCTCCATCTCTCAAATGCAGAGTCAGGCACAGAGGTGAAGGCAGCTCCTCATTCATAAGAGTTTTGACTGTTGTAAAGTTCATAATAACATTAAAATTAGGCCTTGGAAAGTAATAGAATATGCATAGGATTTCTGGGAAAATTTATACATGTGCATGTAAGCGGGAAATGTGTTCTGGCCTCAGCTCTTGTCTCGTTGCACACAATTGATGGAGATCACTTCCTCATGTCGCCAAGGCCTGATAAAGGATGCTTGCTTCCTAAAACTCCAAAGCGGCTCTTAAGAGAGTTTATTTGCCAGCATTTTGGTACCATTGTGACCGGCCTGCGAGCTGCCAGTGGCACAAGAACATTTGATACCATGAGGTTGTTTCACCTGTGGGTGGAGATTTGTCAGACACTTGTACCGGACACAGAACTTCCTACAGCAAAGCAGATAAATACTGCCACATCAGTCAGTGGCAATTCATTTGAGAGCTCTAAGAAGTTAACTTTTGTCAAAACCTTTAGAATTTCCCCCCCCATACACATAAATGGGAATAGTGGCACACAGTGACAAAAGTTTGCAGTAAGGACAGGGAGAGTTATTTCCCAGACCTGTCTCCTGAAGCTAACTTTAATATTTTATACTTATTTAAATATAAGAATTGTTAGCTGGTTTCCAAAGTCAAGGTTTAATATCTGGTTGAGTCACTTTCATTTTCATCTTTGCTTCTTTCGTGCTTCCTCCTCCACCCTCCAGCACCACCAGAGAACCCCTGTACTCCTTGGGGGTTTTCTTTGAAACTACTCATTCTCTGAAGACGCAGTAGAGAATGGAAATATGGGGGAGAAAAGAGAATTCTACCTTTGTTCTTTATGTGCTGCTAAATTATAGTGCCTGGGGGACAATTATAGGATGCAAATTAACACTGATGGGAATTATGGGGCTATAGCTTTCCACAAGTCTAAGACTTTAGTGCTGTACATATATTTTATCACAGTTCTGGTGCTTACTTTTTATTATTCCATGTTTTCCCTTGACATCAAAGCTCAGATAATGCAAATTTAGTAAAATTTGTAGATAATAATATTTCACCTCAGTTTTATAGACTTACTACCATAAAGTGTGCGTACCCTGGAGTGGAAAAGGGAATGTACAAATATCAGAGAAAGTTAGAAATTTTGTTAAGGTAAACGGAAGGGAAAAAGGAACACTTTTCTTCCCCAGTAGCATTAAAATAAATCAACCCAATGAAGTGCTTCATCACTAGAGAACCATAGTCTTTAAAGTTTTCAACAAACAATTTGTAACCTGGTGTAGCTCCACTGAAAAAAGCTCCACAAAAATCCTCTCTTCTCAGCTCCCACGTGTCAGAGCCTTTCTGACTGCATGTAAAATCATCAGATGCAAGACAAATGCTGTGATTCCCTTCACTTCCTGGGTAAATGCCCTTAGGGTCGGGACTAATGAAGACTGAGGCATCTCAAAGCAGGGAAACAGCAGGGGAAGCCTGGCCTAGGGAAGGAACACAAAGGTTCCAGCACAATGAGACAGCAGAGGCAGTGGCTGCGAGGATACATTTAAAGTAGATTTTCCAGTGCTTAAGACACAGGGTCCCAGTTTGAGCCTGGAGCCAAGGTCGCACAAAAGCTAGTGTCTGCATAACCCTTAGGAAGAGATTATCTGTTCAGATTGTGTCTTGGGACAGCTGAAACAAGTAGCTCTAGAGATCTGTCTAAATGGCTAAGAATCTACAAATTCCAGTCCCAGAGTTTGTTAGCCATGACATACTCTGCCTTAAACTTGGTGTGTCAAGGAACAGTGAGGTACAGACCCTTTGTGGTATAAATTAAACAGTTTGATGGAAGGAAACATCTCTGTAGCTTCTTTGCTCATCCTCATACATTGTTTGTAGCCATCCCCGCTGTTGAAAGAATACTTTGTTTGTATAGCTACTCTGAACAATGAGAGAAACAAAATACGTATTCTGACAAAACACCATGTGAACTGAAGCATCAGTAGCTACACAACAGCAGCAAAACGCAAATGCAACTTGCACACCTTATGTCCCAATTTTTGAGACCACCTAAAGTAAATCCAAGCAATGGGACTTTACCATCTGGTTCAAGTGAACTTGAACCCTGTTAAGAATGAGCCTTTTCCACTTTGCGTTACTAATTTTCACTGACATGTCACATTTCACTGCCATTTTCTTTAAAGTGGGAATCAAGCTTTCAGATCAAAACGGCAAACTCAATTCTTCTGCTCTCATCCCAATCATTAGATAAGGAAGAGGCATTTTCCTTCTCCAATGTTTCGTGATGGTTTTATTCCAGAGAAGTAGGATTGTCATGTCCAGAGCAGATGTCCTGCATGACTATGTGTATGCATCAAAGGAATTCCTGTCATCAGAAGACCTTGTATAGCAAACTAATTGAAAATTTCTACATGAATAAAAGGGAATTACACACCATGATTTATGAACAAGAAGCAGGATTGTTTAATCACTGAGATTTTTTTAAGTCATTACATTTCTTGTGATCCACTGAGCAAGCCTATTTGCATGACTAGGTTTTAAATGCAAATCAGATAAAGAATTTTACGAAGTGGATGATTTGTACAATACAGCCTCTGGGTCTCTTGCAAAATTACTTTGATGAGGGAATGTTTCTTTAATTACGCTGAAGGCCGATTACCCCATTACAGCCACATTGTTTTGTGGAATGCATATCATTTTGCTATTTCCAAAGATTCCCTGCCATAATTCTGAAGAAAATGCAAACAGTGAGCAGACACTTGAGACACATTAGGCAAGAGATGAAGATGCTTTAGTGAATTCAATTTAAGCTCCAACATTAAAGTGATTTTGTTGAATAAAACATAATGCAATAATGAGCCTCTGTATGTCAACTCTGCAGAGAAGATAATAGCTACAGAGCTAGCTTTCCTTTTCTGTTTTCTAGACCCTTCTTTTCCTAGACTCATTAGTCAGAGACAATGCTGCAAATAGAAACCTTTACTATTATATGCTTTATTTCAGTTAAAGTGTATTTCACAGTTGAATAAGGTGTTAAAGGAATTAATTTATATCCGCTTCACAGCAACACTAATGAGATTACATGGTAGTGGTCTTTTACTCATTTATGCGTGAAGTTAGGGATAACAAAGTATAGATCACTCTAGATCACTTGGCAATCTTTGCTGCCTTTTTAGAGAGAGAATTCACAAAGTTATGCAATTAAAGGATTACTCATGACACTAAGGACGCTTGAAGTTTGGAGCTCATGGTTTCTTCCCACCTCTTGGAGGTATTCAAATATGAATTACATATGAGGAGGTCTTTTGTTTCTGCAAGAACATTCATCTTTACCAGAAACAAAAGAAATAAAGTTAATATTAAAGGAAACAAAAAATCTAATAGGGTCACTTGTTTATTATAGCTTCTTCTAGACCTGTTAGAATTTCCATACAAAGTTAACCTGTAACTAGTGTTAAGTACAGCACAGCTACCAGGTTTTTCTTTTAAGACCTACCAAAACATTCATAATCTTTGGTCGGCTGACCTTGGCTGTTTGCCAGGTGTTCACCAAAGCTTCTCTATCACTCTTCCTCCTCAACTGGACAGAAGACAAATAATACGTAAGGAAAGGCTCGTGGGTCAATATAAGGACAAAGAGATAGCTCAGTAATTTAGCATCACAGGCAAACCAGACTTGACTTGGGGAAATTAATTTAATTTTATTATTCATCAAATCAGTGTGGGATAATGAAAAATAAAAATTAAATCTTAAAACATCTTTCCCCTCTACTCTTTCCCATTTTCCCCAGGTTCAACTTTACTCCCAAATTCTCTATCTCCTCCTCTCTGCAGTGCAAGTCCTGTCAGCAAACCTGTTCCATCATGGCTTTCCCAAAAGATCGCAGCCTCCTTCAGGCACACTCACTTGCTCTAGCGTGAGGTCCTCTGTGGGCAGCACTTGGAGATCAGCTCCACTGTGAACCTTCATGGGCTGCAGGGGAGCTGTCTGCCTCACCATTACCTTCACCACAGGCTGCAGAGAAATCTCTGCTCCAGCGCCTGGAGCATCTGCTGCTCCTCCTTCTTCACTGACTTGGTGCCTGCAGAGTTGTTTCTCACAAATTCTTACTCTTTGCCTGCAGTTCCAGAGGTTTTTTTCCCCCCATTCCTAACTATGTTGTACCACAGGTGGTACCACTGTCATTGATGGGCTGAGCCTTGGCCAGCACTGGGCGCATCTCGGAGGTGGTTGGCATTGGCTCTATCAGACATGGGGACGCTTCTAGCATGTTCTCACAGAAGCTGCTCCTGTAACTCCACTGCCCCAAAATCTTGACGCACAAACCCAATGTTTGTAAATGGAAAGGTGACTCCTAACACCTGTATCTGTACTGTTTTTTAGTTATTTCTGTCTGGGGCATTTATAGACTTTATGGTTTAAGGAAGAACAACCATCTTCTTTGGTAACACAAATCCCTCTGTTACAGAAAACTCTCTGGATTCTGTGATTGTAGCTTACTGGCAGCATTTCAGCTTTAAGGAAAAAGTTTTCATTTCATGGAGTCATCATTTTCTATAGAAAAGCAAAGCAATAAATCAAAATCTCAGCCCTTCATTTAGAGGACTGTCTCATATTGTAAATTCAAATGGTTTTAATCATTTAGCACTGTTTTATTTAGTCTTCATCAAAGGAAGAATAGCAAAGAACAACGGTCAGGCTTATACATCAATACATACAGGAATCAAAGGAAAAAATGAGAATGAAATGCTTTATGAAGACAGTGCAGCAACAGCAGCTAGAAGAAAACTTTGTTTACAGGAAAGAAAATGAGACAGACAACCTTCTATTTGGACTTAGTTGTTAAAAAATACCGTGTCTTTGAAAGATAATAAAAGCCCTTGGATGCACAGGATGGTTCAGTTTGGAAGGTGGAGGGTACCCCAGTTTTCCCTGGCAGAGCTGAACACCCATTCACTCTTGGGGTCAGGCTGGAGAATTGGGTTGCGCTGGTGATATAGACAGTGTTTTTGCCATTGCTGCAGTACAGCAGCCAAACATATTCCAACCTCTTTCCACAGTCTTATAAGAAGGTGTGCCGGGACTCCAGGGGAGCAGCAATTATGGAAGAACTATAGAGCTGACCAAAGCTGGCCTTACAGTCTTGTTTGCTCTTATCTCCAGTTCTGTTCTCCTTGCAAGCCTCACCCATTTGCTGTTTGGGTCTGCAGAGTTTAACTGAATTTTTTCAAAAAAGTTTAGAATAATTTAAATTCTGGATTACTGAGAACACCTTTATAACTTAGGTGGGGCAATAGGAAAGAGTTCAGGGGAATTCTTAACTTGTGCTAATTAAAAGAATGAAGGTAAAGTAGAAGAAATTATTTGCACTAGTAAGTGAAGGCTGTAGGAACTACAAAAGATATGTTACTTTAGTAGAGGTATACATGAATGAGACTAATTTGACTATTTCTATCCATTACTGCTCAATCCGTAATGAGGAACAGATAGTGCAAGATTGTAGAGTCAGATGGAAAGCATCCACTCCTATTCTGAGTCAGAAAAATACTACTTTTTCTACGTGTAGTGAAGGAAGGAACAATTTTCAGATGTTTACCATAGGAAGCTTAATTCTAAACTATTGTCTCCATCATCAGATCTACTGTGCTCATTACCTCAGATGGTAGCAGAAAAGAAACTTCAGCAATAGCATAAGAAAGGGTAGAGATCTGGGCATTGATCCCTTCTAAATGAAACATTGGAAATGCTGCTCTGTTTCCTGCCCTGTACAGTTTTCTCTCCCTGATTCTTCCTTTCTCACTGACCTGTTCTGAAATTCCTCCTCATGTTTTTGACACCCAGAACAAGGAATTTATTACATACACAATGGCTACTGCTCTGTTCAGGATTTGTATTTGGGCGTGAAGATGGCTCAGTAGCTGTAGGACAGAACATCTGTGCAATCCCTAATTAATCGGGTGTGTGACCCTTGTTAGTTGTGTTGTTCCTGAACTTGTGTTTGTGGTACCCCCCAGTCAAGGATTATTGCTTGTACTTGGATGACCAATGCTGTGGATGTAGTGAGGAATTGTGAAGTAATAATTTTTTGCAGCCTGACTAATTGAATAGTGCCCTTCATCATATAATTGCCCCTGCTTAATTTTATAATTTTTAGATCATTTCTCCAATATTTGAGATAGTTCTAAACTGCTGTCCAGAATTTTTGCAGCCTTACTAAACATTTCTTTTGATATCTTGGTTCCAGCTTGTAGCCCAGGACGGAAAACACAGTATAGAACCAAGTCTGTTTGCATGTCCATCCTGCTGAGGAAAGAATTACAGAATGGAATCTGTACTAATACCAACATAGTGGAGTACTTGTTTACAACATCCACAAATTTGCCGTTCTCTATTTTTCTCTTAATTAATTCACCCTACTGAAAATGCAGTAGTGATGGCATCAACGTGTGTGTGCGTCTTCCATTCAAGCTTTTGTGCTCTTTGCTGTTCCACTTGTGGTTCAAAGTCTTTGCTATTCATCAGTAGCAAATGAATTAAACTGTTCGCAAGGTTTAACAATCTAATATTAAAATACCAATAAAACAAAAAGGAAACCTTGTGTTCAAAAAGAATTGTTGTATTTATGAAAGTAGAAAATGGACTACACTTTGTCAAATATTATTTAGCAACATGCTTTTTTGTAGAATGGGACCTCTAAACTAGAGGGATCCAGTGGTTGTTAGTATTCTACAGTGATGTGCAGGACTTGGCAGAATATAAAGAATTTTTAGAGACTGATTATGCATTCTTTTTTATTGGTGCCATGTTTGTAATATTTTGTTTGTCCCTGGCTGATGCCTCAGTAGGTGATATAAAAAGATGTATGAATAATTTATAAAATAACTCAGTAGTCATCAAAGAACATTGCTCTGATGATGTAGTATGCATGAAGGCCTTGGATAATAGATTACAGTGGAAGACATAGGAAGGATACATTTTATTCTGTTTTTTACTACATTTCTAGAAGTCTAGGCACTTCAGATATCTCAACCTGCAAAAAAAAGCATTTTCCAAGTAAAAGCCTTTTGAAGGTCTGTAATTTCTCCAAGTCCTTAAAACAATGAACTCTAAAATAAAGAAAGATCTCTGAATTTACATCTTTTCTTAGCAGGTTCACTCAGATATCACCTGAGGCCTTTCATCAGAAAAACGTAAGTTCTGTTTGTAAGTCACTACAATCTGTAGGTAGGTGATTATTCATAATGAGCAGGATTACGTTTTTTCTCATCCATGTTACTAGCCTAAATTTAAAAAGGAACTAAAACACCATGGTGATTTCAATTCTGCATCTTCACATTGGAGTTTAACAGAACCAAGTGCTGTTGTCACTCAGAACAGTAAAAAATGAGAGGGGATTTTACTTTTGGACCTCTGAAAGCAATGGAATTATTATTTGAAATAAGAATCTGGCCACATATAAACTATCTTCTGTTGAGACAGAAGCTGAATCTGACTTGAAGGAGGTTCATAAGAGTCCCCACTCTGGTTCTTTACATTTTGAACCACAGGAAAGAGGTCTGGCACAGTCTAAGGCAGTAGGTCAGAACTTCTGAGATATATTAAGCATAAGATGACCAGAGACTTTAAAGTCTGTATCTAGCCTAAATTTACTGAGAGGATGTCAAAATATTTCTCTGCCAGCATTGCTCCCTGTGCCTTCAGGGAGGAAAATGTGATCCTTTCATTAATGATTCAAAGTGGCTCAGGCTATTTTGAAATAGATCAATGAACTGAGAAAACTGACGCTTTGGCCCTTAGAAATTCAGTCTTTGCTGAAAGTTAGTTAAGATTGCCTTAACTTTTCCTCCATGCAAATGTTAAGAAAATTAGCAGGCTCCTTGAACAGAAGCATGAGACAGAGCTATAGTTTAAATTTTATTAAGGTCAGTTCAGCCAACTTGAAGATATTAATGCAACATATATTGCCTATGCTCATTCACCTCCTCATGCTCGCGTGTAGTAATAAGAAATCATGAAGCTTATGCTAGTGATTCCAAAGTATGTACTTGTAGCACAGGGTTCTGACAGAGGCACCTGGTCTTTTAGGCACCTTATCTCTCTTATCCTTCCTTTTCCGCTTCTCCACACGTTTATTTAATGTGTGGTGTCTCATCTTTAGTCCAGACAGCAGATAGGTGTCAGCAGGCTGTGTGAACCTATGTAACCGGATCAGAAGCTCACCTGCTTCTTACGGGCAAAAATAAGAGGTATCAGATAACTGAGCTGAACTTCACCTATTACCACATGGCAGATAGCTTTGTTCAAGCTATTTAAGTCAAGCAGAGGTCAGAGAATCCCTTCTTTTTTAATCTTGTGGACAGGGCTAACAAATAGCTATTTTTTTTTTTAAACTTAGTATTCTAAACTTAGTATTCTAAAATTAGTATTCTTTCTTAGCTGGATTGGTTTGGGATAGACCTCATCCCAAAATAAACAAATACATGCAAAAGTGGGTATTATAGCTTCCAAAGGTCTTCAGAAGTCAGGTTATCTTTGACAAAATAAGGTGCCCACAGCCATTTTGTGGAGCAACAGTGACATTTAGTGGCCACTGAAGTAATTCGTGTATCCTGTTGACTTTATTGTCTTGTTGACCTCAGGAGCATTTATCATCCCCCTCTCTGTGGTTCACAGTCGATTTCCCCTTGCCTCTATCCCCAACTTTTTTATATAGTAATGTAATGTATGTAAAGGAGTAAAACTCTATTTTCTATATGAGATTATCTCAGGCATTTTAACAACAGAAATTCTTGTTTGGAGGGTCTTTCTTGAAAATCAGGTCTTCCACATATCATGATAAAACACTTCAGAGTTAAATAAATTCCACCTTGTTTGAGACTGAGACCAAAGCATTGTACTCATCAAATTGCAAGGATTAGATAGAAACATAATTTCCCTTAATTTTTTACTCCGTTATCTCAGCAGTCTGGTGTTAAGCTCAGATCATTCATGCGTGGGTTTGCTTTGAACCTTGGGCAAGAGGTACTTGCTCCTTCAAAGTCTATGTTTTCTACTTCACTCCACAGCAAGCCCCTTTTCCCAGATCTCTGTACCCCAATTGATACAACTTAAAATTACTTCTGCAGAACACTGTGATCCACAGTGGAAGAGAAGAAGAGCTAAAACTTTGGGGTTGTAGCCCCACAAGCAGCTCCCTTCCTAACCTTGGGACCCACAGGCTCAGGAACATAAGGCATCATTTAACTTATTCTGCAGCACAACCCAAGCCACCATCTGTCTTCAGCACAGAGTGAACAGCCAGATCTAAGAGCCAGCATAATAGCTCAAAGTTATTCTATTTCAAAATAGACAAAAGTTCCTTCTAATATAAGTCTTAGTAACACTTCTGGAAAGCGCCAAGAGAAGAAATGGTCAACACTGAGCACATGCAGCCTAACGCTTTAATACCAGAACACCAAAGTCCATTCTTCTGCATACTATTCCTCATGTTTTTAACAGAAGATACAGCCTGTCCAAACTAAGTGTCCACCTAAAGTTTCACTGCCTCACTTGTACTTGTGTGTACATTGCTATGTATTGATAGATGCCGACTAGACTTCACTATGTAGACAGAAGCAGCTTCAGTGACCTGGCCGATTGACCATTGTGTATGAAAGGAAGCATTTGAGTTTCTTTGGGATTACAAGCATTAAATGAATGTGAATGATCTGTTTCGTTTTACTCTGATTTCAGGCATTTCATGTATTTTAACAAAGGAGATCAGGTGTTTGATAATCATCATATGAGCATAAAAATTACATTTAGATCTGTTTGCCCTGGTTTTAAGCAGAATTATTTAGGTTAGCCCATTGACATATCTACTAATGTGTATACTCCTGAGAGTCCCATACTGGGTCTCTAATACTCATAAATTAAATGCTCACTGAAAGACCAAGATAAAAAATCAGATATTCAGCTAATGTCATTCTGAGTGCCACAGCAGTAGCTCTTGTATTATACACTGCCATTGAGTGGAAAGAGTAAATTAATACCTACATAATTGAAAGAGTAGAGATGAGAGTCTTGTGAGAGAATTGGATAGATAAAAGATATAGTTTTGCTATTATCGGGAAACAGGACATAACTACCTCTTCTCAAGTCCACTCATTTCATCGAGCACTTAATTCTTTTTTTCCCACTTAAGGCAATCACTGCAATTACAGTTCCAGTTTGGAGGAAGCTTCATATACCTTTATGCCCAAGTCCATAAGCAGCTGTGAAAGAATGGCACCGCATTTTTTCCAATCATGTACTAAAGTTGTCCTTCGAGATTCCTGAATTTAAATGGCTGTTTCAGAGATTAATTGTCTGTCCTGAGTAAATTTCTTCCTTATAAAGAGCTGTGCAAATGTTTTATAGATTTAACCATGGCCAGGATTTTCTTTCAGGTAGTGTGATAATTTATCTTTGGAACTTAAAATTGTGATTTAATACCGTACTTGTCCCTTCAGTGATTTATTTGGTATTGTGAGCCTTGTTCCCAACTCGTAAACAACAACAGGACTTGATATGGTGCTGAAGTGCAGTGTGGAGACACCTGATACAGCCAGATCAACGTAGCTTAATTCCCAGCAGAAGGAAGCTCAGCAGCTTATGCATCCTGATGCTCAGCTGTGTTAGCTCACGCTGAGCTTTGCGTTGCCTGGGAAAAGAGTTGCAGGATCAGAATTACTGTATTTACAACCAGCTCTGCTAACTCTTAAGCTACTTTCTGACAGCATTGCAGATAGTCATGTCTCTGATAAGAAACTGGTTTTGAACTATGAAGAAGTTGAAAAAAGAGCAGTTACTAGAAGTGTTTCCAATCCTGAGAATGGGAGCCATGCACTCCTTCCCAAAATATGGTTGTCCTCTCCCTGCTAGCCCATATAACGGGTTTGCAATGTTTGTAGATTCTTAAACAAATGTTCTGCAATAACAACAAAGTCTTGCAGAAGTCTACAAAAGACAGACAGTCTACGAACAGTTTTGCAAATGTTCAAAATATCCCTATCCAAGGATTTTCTTCCTCGGTGCCTGGGCCCAGATAAATTACCTCTTCCTAAGCTGTTCACATATATTAGGGTTCTGCCACGGATTGGCAGCTTAAATTTATCACAAAATATCTGTAAATAAAATAGTTATTCAGAAATTTTTGCATCCACCAGGATATCGAAATATAATAAAGATACTGTGATAAATAGTTATATAAACCCCACCCACTTGCTTTTCAAATATGACTGAAAACTTCCTTTTAAAACTGTCACCTGAGTCTTCTTTTTTCTGTCCCTTCAATCCATTTTCCTTGCAAATACCCAGATGTGAACAACCCAAACTGAAATAGGTATGGCTTCCACAGTATCATTTGTTTACAGTAACTGATAAAAGCCATACATTAATTTCAAGTGACTTTTTATAAATTCACATGACAACCAGTGTAGCTATGTATATTTTTTACCTAAATCTGTGTTCTCAATGCTCTTCTTCATGCATTTTCTCAGTTATCTGTCAAAACTTTTTCTGCTGTTACATGGTGAGAAGACTACTTAATAATCTGTTTTCCTACCGTATTAGTGATACACTTCACCAGCGCAGCGTGGGCTGTCCTTTAAGGGAGAACAGCTTCCTAGCCAGATGACTCTGCTTCCTTAGATTGCAACTACTTTAGTTTTCAGTTCTGTGTGACACCAAAACCAACAGACACTATGGAAGCACATGTTCATCCATTTTCCCCTTAAACTTATTTTATGTGGCAAGTTTTAACAAGGCCCTCCAGTTCACATTTTGCAACTATGCCTTTTAAGTGTTCGCATCTTATCCAAAAAAACCCAAGCAGAGGGAGTAGGTCTCCATCACCATTGCTTTAGACACAGAAAACATTTGCCTGAGCTCCAATTTATAGAATCATCGAATCATAGAATGACTTGGGTTGGAAGGGACCTTAAAGATTACACATTTCCAACCCTGCTGCCATGGGCAGGGACACCTCCCACTGGAGCAGGGTGCTCAAAGTCCCATCCAGCTGGGCCTTGAACGCCTCCAGGGATGGGGCCGCCACAGCTTCTAAGGGTAAGGGCGCCTCACCACCCTCATCGTGAAGATTATATACAGGCTATAACTTTATATCTTTTGTTGGAACAATATTCTCTGCTACGGCCGTGGCAATAGTCCCAAAATTCTGTCCCTGAATGCAGGAGCATTCATCAGTGAAGAGTCTGTCAGCTTCCTGTATTACCAATGTAAAGGCCAAGTCATTTACTGGTATTGTCTGTGTCTTAAACATCATCTTCAGTGCAGGGCCTTCTCTGTGGCACCTGGTAAAAAGGTCTGGAACTACCAGAGCCTCCTGAAGGAGCTTCTGCACATGCACACTAAGACTACCACTCCATGCTAATGGGACACGGACTGCCCTTACAAAAGAATTTGCAAGGAGTCACAACAGAGGCACACCCATCCCTCTGCAGCTGGGATCCAGCTGGCTGTCACGTGCATTCCAGAGGGAGAAAATGGACCTGCAGGCGTTATAAGTTCTAAATCAAAGAGGCGCTCCCCTCCCTGTGGGGCAAATCCCTGCCTCGTAGGCAGGCCGGGGGGAAAGAGGGACAGTGACCCGGAGCAGCTGAAGTTACGGGCAACCGATGTCGTGGTTTTATTGTGGCGCTCAGCAGCACAGGATTGCCTGCATCGGGGCGAGAAGCAGGCAGTGGTTCCCCCAAACCAAGCCTGCGGAAGGCGCTGCAACAGGCACGAGCCTGTTGGAGGCCGCAGCCCAGGGAACACTGTTCTCCTCGGGGTTTGGCCTCCACTCGAGGGTTTGGCAGCCGTGGTTATTCCAGAGCAGGGCCGAACGAGGGACATGTGCCTATGGAGACAGGCAGGCCTCGGCTCTGCTCCTGCCTTCCAGGGAAAACTTCAGCGCCCAGGAGCGTGAATTCTCCTTTGTGATCCCTGCCGTGGGTGTGAGCAGCCTGCTGGGGTTTCGCTGCCATACCGGCTTTGGCTTGTGATAAACACAGAGCTGCTCAGTCCCTGCATTTCTGACTCCCAACCCTGGTCAGGTGCGGCCGTGGAACCGTATCCAGAGGGTCCAAGGCCTTCCGAGGGGAAAAGGGATCAGTTTGGGAAGCGGGCAATGGGGGAGCAGCAGTGTAGGAGTCGGTGTGTGGCTGTTCTCTCCCTGCCCAGCATCGCCGGGAGATTAATAGGGATTTGGAGGATGCCACGTGCTGGCTGCCATGAAGGGGCACCAAAATGGCCAGAGGAGAGCTGGTGGGACTCTGGCAGAGCCGTGGCAACGGTACGAGTTGGGGTGACATCACGTGTTGCCTAGGATTACACAACAATGGGATGCGAGAGGGGTTGCAACCTTCCCCACCTGCTGCTCTTCAGAGTGGACTCACAGCTACAGGTGTGAGGTGCTCACCATGAGCGACAGAGGTTTTGATACGGCTTTGGAGCCAGAGGATGCCTAGGAGAGCCCGACGACGCAGGTAGTACTTGGAAGGGGCTGTGAACACTGGTAGAGCAGAGCTGGTCACGCTGTGCTGGGAAATGAGTGGTGTATCCGTGCCGTGTCTGGGGCAGCCCAGCCTTCTCATGGCTTTCCCTCTCATTCCAAGTGTGTGTCTGTAATGGCGCTGTCGCTGTGTGGCTGATCGGAACTTGCCCTTCTCACCTCCCCTTCTTCCTTCAGAAAAATCAAAGTTGGACCTAAGTTCCAAGCAGAGCTACCAAATCTCCACGAGAGATCGGATTTGGAGAATGTTGAAGAGGGAGCGTCATTGGTTTGGAAACCCTGGGGAGACATTGAAGCAACCACAGGTTTCTTTAATGCTTTTTGTTCTAAGGCGACTCTGAGATGCTAGGGCTCCAAAATCCCACCTCTCACTGCAGCCTGGTGCACATTCCCGTTCCCTCATGACTTTTCACCACAACCTTCCCACCTGGCAGCATTAGAGGGATGGGGTTGCCTCAGTTTGGGGAGAAAACTGAATAATGGTTAAGTGTTATACTCTCGGCAGCATCTTCCATGGGGTCATGGGCATTTGTAGCTGTCCTGCGTGACCTGCAGGGATCCTGGGAGAGGGGAGATGGGTCCTTAGAGTTGTCAGTCCCAAAGCTGTTCCTGAGGCAGAGACAGTGACACCAGGACAGCTGGGACATCTGGCTTTCCCTGTGCCTTTTCCTGCTCTCCAGTCTCCCTGTGGCACTTGTCCTGCTTTCCCTCTCCCTGGTATCCCACCTTTGCTTGGCAGAACCTGACTCTCGGTTGCTTTTCCTTGCGTTTGTAGTCATGGAGCTGCTCAACACAGCCTGCCGCAACAAGATGCCGGGGCCGGGAAGGAACATCGAGCTGGCCCTGCACTGCCTGCATGAAGCACAAGGCAACATCACAGTAAGAAGCAGTGATTTAACTGATAAGGGCCTGGGGGAGCCTTTGTCCCGGGTGGGAGCTGCCTCTTGTCGCAGTCGGCATTAACCTCTCCAGGAATCACAGACCCTGTCCTGCTGCATAACTCAGAGCTTGTTTTGGCTCTCGGACAGGAGGTGACAATTTGGAGACTACAAGTACTGCTACCCTGCAAGCTGGGAATGGACAAATTGCCCTGTTAGAGAAATCCCGACGTCTGCTTTGGACAAACGTCATGTGCTTTACATCCTCTTAGGGCACCTGTTGCCCCTCCAACACCTCCAGCCTGGCTCCTGTTGAGCATGGAATTGGTCCACTCTGCCCCGTGTTCTTTACAGACACTCTGATATAGCGGAGGGCTCAGCAGGTCCTGTGCCTGTTCAGCAGGGATGAGCCCAAAGTGACTGTAGCCGGGAGGAATCTTCTGGTGGTGGTGGTGGCAGCGGGGTCCCCCAGCGGTGTCCCCAGAGATCACCCCAGGTTCTGTTTACTTAGGGAGATGAAGGAAATATTTCCCTAAGATTCAGCAGGATGAGGTGATCCCAAAGCGCTGCTGCTGAGCACTGACCAGCAGGAGCAAAATCTCCCTCCCATGTCCAGAATCTCCAAAGCACCACCACAGCTGAAAGCAAGAATTCCCCTCATTGCTCCTCACCGGGGACGGTCTAAAGTGTTTTCCATGAAATCTTACAGGAGGCTATGGAGATGCTGCTCTCTGGGGGGCCACAGAAGTCGGAACACCATCCTCTGGCAGACTATCATTACGCAGGTAAACGGGAGCAGAGCCCGATCCTTCCCCTGGAAAGGCGGCAGATGCTGCGGTTCCCTTTCTGCCTCCTCAGTTCTAACATTTATTTAGAAGAAGGTGTGAACAACGACCTGTGTTCTTTGGGGCAGGGAGAGCTGTAGCAAAGCCCTCTGGTCTGATGGATGCGGTGCTTTTTCTGGGTGGGGAATGCCCCATCCCTGTGTTTCAGCCGCAGCTTTGAGTGCACTGCCGTGCAGTGACCCCTAACAGGAGGAGCCCTCCAAAGCAATGCCAAATCCTCCTGGCCACGCTTGGTCCTTCCCTTGGCAAGGAGAAGAGCTCAATTTGTGAGGAAGAAGCGGTGCTGGTTTGTGTGTGGGCGATCTGATGGTCTGTGTGTTTCTTGCCAGGCTGTGACACTTGGACCCGCAAGGAGCAGCAGCTCTTCAGAAAGGCTTTCGCCAGGCACCGGAAGGATTTTCACCGCATACAGAAGAAGGTAAAGGCGTTTGACCCAGGAGGATGTGGGCCTGTCAGTAGTGATGGCTTTCACCCAGGAAGTTGTGTTTGGAGGCGTGTGTTGGGATCCTGGTCTGTAAGAAGCAACCGCTGGTTTTCAATGCTCAGCAGACACCGCTCCATCAGATCGTATGCATAATTCTAATGGAATATTGAATCTCCCTGCTACCAAACACCAGAGAGATTAAATTGTCAGTGAAACGTTAACGTGCAGGAGCTGCGTGGAACTTGCAGTTCTGTCCTTTCCACACTTCTGTAGATCTTTCCATGGCCAGGAAGGTTTGGTCTTTGCCCACGCTTACCCCTACACCTGACAGAGTGTCCGAGGCACGTTTCATTGGGATACATGGAGAGAACAGGGGAAGGAAATGCTGTGAGATGGGTTTGACATATACCTGTGTGTTCAATGTTGTACTGCGCTGTTTGCGTTACGGATTTGTCACTGTGTTTCTCACAACAGATTCAGACTAAGACCGTGGCCCAATGCGTGGAATATTACTATATGTCGAAGAAAAAGATCGTGTTTGACCCGGTGCGAGCGAAAGCCAAAGAAAGACAGCGGAATGCAGAGCAGGACCAGGTAGAAGGGGCTTTGGCAATTTAATGTTCAGAGAAGTTCACCAGACTTGGACTGCTCATTTTTTCTGCAGGACGGAGTGCGTTCCAATGGTGTGGATCGCTTGGAGACGGCTCAGGCTGGTTTTGGGCTCAGCCCAGCCTTCTGAGGAGGAGGAGGAGGAACTGATCTGGACTCTCTGCTTTCCAGGCTGTTGTTTCGCCCCAGGAAGCGGGGCCGGTGTGAGCGGCAGGAGAGCCCGGAGCCACAGCAGAGGCCTCAGAAGAAGAGGCGCCGCAGTGTGATCGGCCCATACAGTGACCATAGCCAGTGTTCACCCCAGGCTGGAAGCAGCGGCGCTCAGAGAGTATTTGCATGTCCGGAGTGTGAAAGGTAGCATTTATCCTTCTTCTGTAAGCCCCGTGCTTTTGTCTAGAAGAGATCTCCCCTTCCCAAGCTGCGCAGGGCAAGAGGAAGCAGAGCTGAGGGCAGGCTGAGGATTACCCCTGCCCCTTTGGAATGTGCAACCCTTTCCCACACAAACGCCTGCCTTGTTTATCTTCTGGCATCTCCCTCGGCCAGGGGGGCGGCAGAATGAAGAGACAAAATGTTGGTGTTTATTGGAGTAAAGAGATCCCCATTTGTCCTCTAACTCCCAGGGTGTTTGCCAAGAGAAAAGGCCTGAACTCACACATGAAATGCCATCGGCCACAGAAATAGGACCTGGAGTACCTCGTGAAGGTCAGGTGGCCCTTAAGGCGCCCAAAAGCCGAGGTGCAGACAGAAGAAACAATGTGCTGAGCCACAGCAGAGGGCTCAGAAGAGGAGGTGCCGCAGCGTCACCGGCCCATGCGGCGACCACAGCCAGATACCACCTGAGGCTGGAAGCAGAGACGCTCAGAGAGTATTTGCATGCCCAGAGTGTGAAAGGTAGCATTCACCCTTCTTCTGTAAGCCCCATGCTTTTGTCTAGAATAGATCTCCCCTTCCCAACTGCGTGGGGCAAGAGGAAGCAGAGCTGAAGGCAGGCAGAAGATCACCCCTGCCCCTTCGGAATGTGCAACCCTTTCCCACAAAAACATCTGCCTTGTTTATCTTCTGGTGTCTCCCACGGCCAGGGGGGCGGCAGAATGAAGGGACGAAACTCTGTTGGTGTTTATTGGAGTAAAGAGATCCCCATTTGTCCTCTATCTCGCAGGGTGTTTGCCAAGAAGATCGGGCTGAATTCACACATGAAATGCCATCGGCCACGGAATGAGGACCTGGACTATCTCGTGAAGGTCAGGTGGCCCTTAAGGCGCCCAAAAACCGAGGTGCCAACGCAGGAAACAACACACTGAGCTCCAACAGGGCAGTGGAAGTGACTTTGGAATATCAGTGAGGTCAGCTTTCCTGATTTAGAAAACACAGCCATTCTCTGCATCTGGGCGGAGGATGACTCCTGGAGAGGATTAACGCCACAACATTGCTCCTGCTCTTCCATCCAATCTATCAGGATATTTTTTCTCTTTTCAGTGATGCCAGGAAACATCTTTGGCTCCTTCTGGCCACAGAGCAATGCTGGGCGATGCTCCGAAGACTGGATGCTGAGCAGTGTCCATAATAATAGTCAAACTTTGAGTGTCCGGGGGGAGGGTGGGGGTTATAGGTGTGAGTTTTGATGTGTGGGTGTAGGTGCTTGTTTGTGTTTCTGTGGTTGTTGTTGTTAAAATAAACGTAATGTTCTCTACTGAGAAGTTGTGCGTGAATCAAGTGTGCGGTCCCAGCACTGAGTCGCAGTTCTGTGTGGCCGAGTGAAGAGGTGATGGGTTGGCACCCAGGCAGGCAGCAGCTCCACAGCCAAGCCACGCTGGTGCAAACCGACAGAAAAGCTCTGTCCCGGGCAGAGGTGGGGATGAGCGTGGCACTTCCAGAGGGTGGGAATGAGCGTAGCATTTCCAGAGGGTGGGGATGAGCATGGCACTTCCAGAGGGTGGGGATGAGCGTAGCACTTCCAGAGGGTGGGAATGTGCATGGCACTGCCAGAGGGTGGGGATGTGCATGACATTTCCAGAGGGTGGGGATGAGCATGGCACTTCCGGAGGGTGGGGATGTGCATAGCACTTCCAGAGGCTGGGGATGAGCGTAGCACTTCCAGAGGGTGGGCATGAGTGTGGCACTTCCAGAGGGTGGGGATGTGCATGGCACTTCCAGAGGGTGGGGATGTGCATGGCACTTCCAGAGGATGGGGATTTGCATGGCACTTGCAGAGGATGGGGATTTGCATGGCACTTCCAGAGGTTGGGGATGAGCATGGCACTGCCAGAGGGTGGGGATGAATGTGGCACTTCCAGAGGCTGCCAGCTACAAGCAGCCTTCTGCAAGGCTGGGGGCAACTTTCCCCTCAGGGCTGGCCATGGGGCGGGGGGGCTCCAGGGGGACCTCGTTCCCTGCACCTGACCATGTCCTAGCCCACAGCCTCTCTGCTCCAGCCTGGCTGCGCAGGCTGCTGGGGCACAGCACAGCTCAGAGCAGCTGAGCGCGCCAGGGACAGCCTGCAGCAGGTGCAGCAGTTGTCCAGCGACAGCAGACAGGGCTTCCAGAAAGCCTTGAACTGGGAAGCTCCACTGGTCGTCAAGGGAGATCTTGGAGCTCCTGGAGTGCCAGGACTCCATAACTGCGCCGTGCGTGGCAGAGGACTGAGGAGCACCCCCTGGTTCTCCCTGAGCCCCAGCTCAAATCGTCCCAATCCAAAGCATCCCACCACTTCATGTGGTTGGTTTCCATTTCAGGAAAGCTTTTGACACCAACTCTCCCAATGTCCCCCTGAACACAGTGTCCACACAGTGCCAGACAAGCCCATCGTGTGCCAGGTGAGCTGACAGGTTGGGTGGCGAGAGTTCCAGCGAGCAGGGTGGCACCAGGCCGGCCACCTGTCACTGGGGACATTCCCAGGGCTCTGCTTCAGGGCCAGTGCTCTTCACTGTTTTTATGAGGGACTGGAGGCAGGAATCAAGCGAACGTTCAGTCTGTCTGCTGCCGATACTGAACCTGGAGACACTGTGGACTTCCCCGAGGGCAGAGATCTGGACATGCCAGAGAGCTGGGCAGTCACCGAGCAAACAACATTGAACAAGATCCAGTGCCAGATTCTCTGCCCGGGACAGGGGATGTGTACAAATCCCGTGTACAAATGACACGTCCAGACCAGAGGACACGAGGCTGGAGAGCAGCCCTACGGAAAGAGATCCGGGCGTCTGGATTGAGGGCAAGTTGAACAGGAGCCAGCATTGTGCCCTGGGCAAGCAAAGGGGCCAAGCGTGTCCTGGGGTGCATCCAGCACAGCATCGCCAGCCGGGCGAGGAAGGGCATTGTCCCCCTCTGCACTGCACACGTGTGGCCCCACCACCAGCACTGGGTGCAGTTCTGGGTGCCGCAATACCAGGAGAACCTCAAACTATGAGTGTGCCCTGGGGAGGGCAAACAAGATGATGAAAGGCCTCAAGAGCAAGAGTTAGAAGAACACACGCAGAGCCGTGACCAGGGACCTGGCAGGGGCTCAGGGCAGCAGGAATGCAGCTCTGATGCAGCCTGGGGAGGTGCAGGTGGGGAGAGAGGGACAAAGTACAAGCCAAAGAGCATGACAGGTCATTACGTTTTAGAATCAACAGACTCAAACCTGTTAATCCAAACGATGCCGTTTAATCAACATTCAGAGAACCTGGAAGAGGAACGGGGCGTCAGCAGCCGCGTCTATACTGCAGTTCTTCCTGGCAGCTGCAGTGCAGGAGGCTGGCAGGCCTTGAAATCCTGTTCCAAGCCCATGCCACCGGGATCACTCCTATCCTCCCCGTCAGGAAAAGGGCTGCAAGTTCTGCCAGTGAAGAAGTCACTGTCTTCTGCTCTTCATCTTTTCTCTCTTCATCTTTTCTCTCCTGATCATCCTCCTCCTTCTGAAACATCTTCAGTGCCTCCTCGTCACTAACAGGGTTGGAGTATTTCTTCTTCTTCTTCTTCTAACTTGCATATAACACCATAAAGCTGTGAACACGTGTAGGACACGGGGAAATGGAATAGAGCTGTGCCAGGAGACATTCAGATTGGACATCAGGAGAAGGTTCTTCACTGAGAGGGGAGCTGGTCCCTGGAACAGACTCCTCAGGGAGGTGGCCATGGCCCCGAGCCTGTCAGAGGTCAAGGAGCATCGAGGTGATGCTCTTAATCATACTGTTGTGCTGGGAGGATCATGGAGAGATGAAAACGAGAAGGGAATTTGAAGAGCAGCGCACCAGAGTTTATTCAGCAAATGCCTTTCTAACTGAGGGAAATCTTGGGAGCAAGGAAGCATCAGAGGGTGCCCACTTGATCGGCAAAGCCATGCGGTGCCTTTTGCCAGCAAAGCAGCCCCGACCTGGTGTTTTCCCCTTGCCAAAGCGGAGCCGAGGGGCCGCACTGCATCGGGGAGCAGCAGCAGGGGGCGCGAGTTTGCCTTTCCTCAGGAGGAGGCCTGGGCTCCCCTCACACCGACGGAGCCTTTTAATCCTGACACTGCAAACCCGGCACATCCCGGCACATCCCGCCTGTGCCTGCTCTCCAGCCCCATCCCAGGGCATCCCTGCCTCTTCCCTGGGAGGAGGAAGAGGAGAGGAGTGGGGTGGTGAGGGGTAACACCTTGTCAGCCGCTGTCCCTGGAGTCGCTGAGTGGGCAAATGGCTCCCGATGTGCGGGTTTCCCTCACTTAGCCAGCGGCTTAGCGCTACGGCGCCCTGAAATCCTCCGCATGTGGGGCCAGTAACACTGCAGGAATGGGTGTGGGGATAACTACAGGAGGAACAGACTCTGTTTCCACACTCTCTCCTCCCTTCCCCTGCTAACGGGGATCCCAGGCAGCTGCTGTGTCCGCTGATAACACGCTCATGGCTGTGCCCACCAGAGAACAGAACTGGAAAGGGATCCAGCTGGCTGTCACGTGCGTTCCAGAGGGAGAAAATGGACCTGCAGGCGTTATAAGTTCTAAACCAAAGAGGCGCTCCCCTCCCTGTGGGGCAAATCCCTGCCTCGTAGGCAGGCCGGGGGGAAAGAGGGACAGTGACCCGGAGCAGCTGAAGTTACGGGCAACCGATGTCCTGGTTTTCTTGTGGCGCTCAGCAGGACAGGATTGCCAGCATCGGGGCGAGAAGCAGGCAGTGGTTCCCCCAAACCAAGCCTGCGGAAGGCGCTGCAACAGGCACGAGCCTGTTGGAGGCCGCAGCCCAGGGAACACTGTTCTCCTCGGGGTTTGGCCTCCACTGGAGGGTTTGGCAGCCGTGGTTATTCCAGAGCAGGGCCGAACGAGGGACATGTGCCTATGGAGACAGGCAGGCCTCGGCTCTGCTCCTGCCTTCCAGGGAAAACTTCAGCGCCCAGGAGCGTGAATTCTCCTTTGTGATCCCTGCCGTGGGTGTGAGCAGCCTGCTGGGGTTTCGCTGCCATACCGGCTTTGACTTGTGATAAACACAGAGCTGCTCAGTCCCTGCATTTCTGACTCCCAACCCTGGTCAGGTGCAGCCGTGGAACCGTATCCAGAGGTTCCAAGGCCTTCTGGGGGGAAAAGGGATCAGTTTGGGAAGCGGGCAGCGGGGGAGCAGCAGTGTAGGAGTCGGTGTGTGGCTGTTCTCTCGCTGCCCAGCATCGCTGGGGAGATCAATAGGGATTTGGAGGATGCCAAGTGCTGGCTGGAATGAAGTGGCACCAAAATGGCCAGAGGAGAGTTGGTGGAACTCTGGCAGAGCCGTGGCAACGGTACGAGTTGGGGTGACATCACGTGTTGCCTAGGATTACACAACAATGGGATGCGAGAGGGGTTGCAACCTTCCCCACCTGCTGCTCTTCAGAGTGGACTCACAGCTACAGGTGTGAGGTGCTCACCATGAGCGACAGAGGTTTTGATACGGCTTTGGAGCCAGAGGATGCCTAGGAGAGCCCGACGACGCAGGTAGTACTTGGAAGGGGCTGTGAACACTGGTAGAGCAGAGCTGGTCACGCTGTGCTGGGAAATGAGTGGTGTATCCGTGCCGTGTCTGGGGCAGCCCAGCCTTCTCATGGCTTTCCCTCTCATTCCAAGTGTGTGTCTGTAATGGCGCTGTCGCTGTGTGGCTGATCGGAACTTGCCCTTCTCACCTCCCCTTCTTCCTTCAGAAAAATCAAAGTTGGACCTAAGTTCCAAGCAGAGCTACCAAATCTCCACGAGAGATCGGATTTGGAGAATGTTGAAGAGGGAGCGTCATTGGTTTGGAAACCCTGGGGAGACATTGAAGCAACCACAGGTTTCTTTAATGCTTTTTGTTCTAAGGCGACTCTGAGATGCTAGGGCTCCAAAATCCCACCTCTCACTGCAGCCTGGTGCACATTCCCGTTCCCTCATGACTTTTCACCACAACCTTCCCACCTGGCAGCATTAGAGGGATGGGGTTGCCTCAGTTTGGGGAGAAAACTGAATAATGGTTAAGTGTTATACTCTCGGCAGCATCTTCCATGGGGTCATGGGCATTTGTAGCTGTCCTGCGTGACCTGCAGGGATCCTGGGAGAGGGGAGATGGGTCCCTAGAGTTGTCAGTCCCAAAGCTGTTCCTGAGGCAGAGACAGTGACACCAGGACAGCTGGGACATCTGGCTTTCCCTGTGCCTTTTCCTGCTCTCCAGTCTCCCTGTGGCACTTGTCCTGCTTTCCCTCTCCCTGGTATCCCACCTTTGCTTGGCAGAACCTGACTCTCGGTTGCTTTTCCTTGCGTTTGTAGTCATGGAGCTGCTCAACACAGCCTGCCGCAACAAGATGCCGGGGCCGGGAAGGAACATCGAGCTGGCCCTGCACTGCCTGCATGAAGCACAAGGCAACATCACAGTAAGAAGCAGTGATTTAACTGATAAGGGCCTGGGGGAGCCTTTGTCCCGGGTGGAAGCTGCCTCTTGTCGCAGTCGGCATTAACCTCTCCAGGAATCACAGACCCTGTCCTGCTGCATAACTCAGAGCTTGTTTTGGCTCTCGGACAGGAGGTGACAATTTGGAGACTACAAGTACTGCTACCCTGCAAGCTGGGAATGGACAAATTGCCCTGTTAGAGAAATCCCGACGTCTGCTTTGGACAAACGTCATGTGCTTTACATCCTCTTAGGGCACCTGTTGCCCCTCCAACACCTCCAGCCTGGCTCCTGTTGAGCATGGAATTGGTCCACTCTGCCCCGTGTTCTTTACAGACACTCTGATATAGCGGAGGGCTCAGCAGGTCCTGTGCCTGTTCAGCAGGGATGAGCCCAAAGTGACTGTAGCCGGGAGGAATCTTCTGGTGGTGGTGGTGGCAGCGGGGTCCCCCAGCGGTGTCCCCAGAGATCACCCCAGGTTCTGTTTACTTAGGGAGATGAAGGAAATATTTCCCTAAGATTCAGCAGGATGAGGTGATCCCAAAGCGCTGCTGCTGAGCACTGACCAGCAGGAGCAAAATCTCCCTCCCATGTCCAGAATCTCCAAAGCACCACCACAGCTGAAAGCAAGAATTCCCCTCATTGCTCCTCACCGGGGACGGTCTAAAGTGTTTTCCATGAAATCTTACAGGAGGCTATGGAGATGCTGCTCTCTGGGGGGCCACAGAAGTCGGAACACCATCCTCTGGCAGACTATCATTACGCAGGTAAACGGGAGCAGAGCCCGATCCTTCCCCTGGAAAGGCGGCAGATGCTGCGGTTCCCTTTCTGCCTCCTCAGTTCTAACATTTATTTAGAAGAAGGTGTGAACAACGACCTGTGTTCTTTGGGGCAGGGAGAGCTGTAGCAAAGCCCTCTGGTCTGATGGATGCGGTGCTTTTTCTGGGTGGGGAATGCCCCATCCCTGTGTTTCAGCCGCAGCTTTGAGTGCACTGCCGTGCAGTGACCCCTAACAGGAGGAGCCCTCCAAAGCAATGCCAAATCCTCCTGGCCACGCTTGGTCCTTCCCTTGGCAAGGAGAAGAGCTCAATTTGTGAGGAAGAAGCGGTGCTGGTTTGTGTGTGGGCGATCTGATGGTCTGTGTGTTTCTTGCCAGGCTGTGACACTTGGACCCGCAAGGAGCAGCAGCTCTTCAGAAAGGCTTTCGCCAGGCACCGGAAGGATTTTCACCGCATACAGAAGAAGGTAAAGGCGTTTGACCCAGGAGGATGTGGGCCTGTCAGTAGTGATGGCTTTCACCCAGGAAGTTGTGTTTGGAGGCGTGTGTTGGGATCCTGGTCTGTAAGAAGCAACCGCTGGTTTTCAATGCTCAGCAGACACCGCTCCATCAGATCGTATGCATAATTCTAATGGAATATTGAATCTCCCTGCTACCAAACACCAGAGAGATTAAATTGTCAGTGAAACGTTAACGTGCAGGAGCTGCGTGGAACTTGCAGTTCTGTCCTTTCCACACTTCTGTAGATCTTTCCATGGCCAGGAAGGTTTGGTCTTTGCCCACGCTTACCCCTACACCTGACAGAGTGTCCGAGGCACGTTTCATTGGGATACATGGAGAGAACAGGGGAAGGAAATGCTGTGAGATGGGTTTGACATATACCTGTGTGTTCAATGTTGTACTGCGCTGTTTGCGTTACGGATTTGTCACTGTGTTTCTCACAACAGATTCAGACTAAGACCGTGGCCCAATGCGTGGAATATTACTATATGTCGAAGAAAAAGATCGTGTTTGACCCGGTGCGAGCGAAAGCCAAAGAAAGACAGCGGAATGCAGAGCAGGACCAGGTAGAAGGGGCTTTGGCAATTTAATGTTCAGAGAAGTTCACCAGACTTGGACTGCTCATTTTTTCTGCAGGACGGAGTGCGTTCCAATGGTGTGGATCGCTTGGAGACGGCTCAGGCTGGTTTTGGGCTCAGCCCAGCCTTCTGAGGAGGAGGAGGAGGAACTGATCTGGACTCTCTGCTTTCCAGGCTGTTGTTCGCCCCAGGAAGCGGGGCCGGTGTGAGCGGCAGGAGAGCCCGGAGCCACAGCAGAGGCCTCAGAAGAAGAGGCGCCGCAGTGTGATCGGCCCATACAGTGACCATAGCCAGTGTTCACCCCAGGCTGGAAGCAGCGGCGCTCAGAGAGTATTTGCATGTCCGGAGTGTGAAAGGTAGCATTTATCCTTCTTCTGTAAGCCCCGTGCTTTTGTCTAGAAGAGATCTCCCCTTCCCAAGCTGCGCAGGGCAAGAGGAAGCAGAGCTGAGGGCAGGCTGAGGATTACCCCTGCCCCTTTGGAATGTGCAACCCTTTCCCACACAAACGCCTGCCTTGTTTATCTTCTGGCGTCTCCCTCGGCCAGGGGGGCGGCAGAATGAAGAGACAAAATGTTGGTGTTTATTGGAGTAAAGAGATCCCCATTTGTCCTCTAACTCCCAGGGTGTTTGCCAAGAGAAAAGGCCTGAACTCACACATGAAATGCCATCGGCCACAGAAATAGGACCTGGAGTACCTCGTGAAGGTCAGGTGGCCCTTAAGGCGCCCAAAAGCCGAGGTGCAGACAGAAGAAACAATGTGCTGAGCCACAGCAGAGGGCTCAGAAGAGGAGGCGCCGCAGCGTCACCGGCCCATGCGGCGACCACAGCCAGATACCACCTGAGGCTGGAAGCAGAGACGCTCAGAGAGTATTTGCATGCCCAGAGTGTGAAAGGTAGCATTCACCCTTCTTCTGTAAGCCCCATGCTTTTGTCTAGAATAGATCTCCCCTTCCCAACTGCGTGGGGCAAGAGGAAGCAGAGCTGAAGGCAGGCAGAAGATCACCCCTGCCCCTTCGGAATGTGCAACCCTTTCCCACAAAAACATCTGCCTTGTTTATCTTCTGGTGTCTCCCACGGCCAGGGGGGCGGCAGAATGAAGGGACGAAACTCTGTTGGTGTTTATTGGAGTAAAGAGATCCCCATTTGTCCTCTATCTCGCAGGGTGTTTGCCAAGAAGATCGGGCTGAATTCACACATGAAATGCCATCGGCCACGGAATGAGGACCTGGACTATCTCGTGAAGGTCAGGTGGCCCTTAAGGCGCCCAAAAACCGAGGTGCCAACGCAGGAAACAACACACTGAGCTCCAACAGGGCAGTGGAAGTGACTTTGGAATATCAGTGAGGTCAGCTTTCCTGATTTAGAAAACACAGCCATTCTCTGCATCTGGGCGGAGGATGACTCCTGGAGAGGATTAACGCCACAACATTGCTCCTGCTCTTCCATCCAATCTATCAGGATATTTTTTCTCTTTTCAGTGATGCCAGGAAACATCTTTGGCTCCTTCTGGCCACAGAGCAATGCTGGGCGATGCTCCGAAGACTGGATGCTGAGCAGTGTCCATAATAATAGTCAAACTTTGAGTGTCCGGGGGGAGGGTGGGGGTTATAGGTGTGAGTTTTGATGTGTGGGTGTAGGTGCTTGTTTGTGTTTCTGTGGTTGTTGTTGTTAAAATAAACGTAATGTTCTCTACTGAGAAGTTGTGCGTGAATCAAGTGTGCGGTCCCAGCACTGAGTCGCAGTTCTGTGTGGCCGAGTGAAGAGGTGATGGGTTGGCACCCAGGCAGGCAGCAGCTCCACAGCCAAGCCACGCTGGTGCAAACCGACAGAAAAGCTCTGTCCCGGGCAGAGGTGGGGATGAGCGTGGCACTTCCAGAGGGTGAGGATGAGCGTGGCCCTGCCAGAGTGTGGGGATGAGCATGGCACTTCCAGAGGGTGGGGATGAGCGTAGCAATTCCAGAGGGTGGGAATGTGCATGGCACTGCCAGAGGGTGGGGATGTGCATGACATTTCCAGAGGGTGGGGATGAGCGTAGCATTTCCAGAGGGTGGGGATGAGCATAGCACTTCCAGAGGGTGGGGATGAGCGTAGCACTTCCAGAGGGTGGGGATGAGTGTGGCACTTCCAGAGGGTGGGGATGTGCATGGCACTTCCAGAGGGTGGGGATGTGCATGGCACTTCCAGAGGATGGGGATTTGCATGGCACTTGCAGAGGATGGGGATTTGCATGGCACTTCCAGAGGTTGGGGATGAGCATGGCACTGCCAGAGGGTGGGGATGAATGTGGCACTTCCAGAGGCTGCCAGCTACAAGCAGCCTTCTGCAAGGCTGGGGGCAACTTTCCCCTCAGGGCTGGCCATGGGGCGGGGGGGCTCCAGGGGGACCTCGTTCCCTGCACCTGACCATGTCCTAGCCCACAGCCTCTCTGCTCCAGCCTGGCTGCGCAGGCTGCTGGGGCACAGCACAGCTCAGAGCAGCTGAGCGCGCCAGGGACAGCCTGCAGCAGGTGCAGCAGTTGTCCAGCGACAGCAGACAGGGCTTCCAGAAAGCCTTGAACTGGGAAGCTCCACTGGTTGTCAAGGGAGATCTTGGAGCTCCTGGAGTGCCAGGACTCCATAACTGCGCCGTGCGTGGCAGAGGACTGAGGAGCACCCCCTGGTTCTCCCTGAGCCCCAGCTCAAATCGTCCCAATCCAAAGCATCCCACCACTTCATGTGGTTGGTTTCCATTTCAGGAAAGCTTTTGACACCAACTCTCCCAATGTCCCCCTGAACACAGTGTCCACACAGTGCCAGACAAGCCCATCGTGTGCCAGGTGAGCTGACAGGTTGGGTGGCGAGAGTTCCAGCGAGCAGGGTCGCACCAGGCCGGCCACCTGTCACTGGGGACATTCCCAGGGCTCTGCTTCAGGGCCAGTGCTCTTCACTGTTTTTATGAGGGACTGGAGGCAGGAATCAAGCGAACGTTCAGTCTGTCTGCTGCCGATACTGAACCTGGAGACACTGTGGACTTCCCCGAGGGCAGAGATCTGGACATGCCAGAGAGCTGGGCAGTCACCGAGCAAACAACATTGAACAAGATCCAGTGCCAGATTCTCTGCCCGGGACAGGGGATGTGTACAAATCCCGTGTACAAATGACACGTCCAGACCAGAGGACAAGAGGCTGGAGAGCAGCCCTACGGAAAGAGATCCGGGCGTCTGGATTGAGGGCAAGTTGAACAGGAGCCAGCATTGTGCCCTGGGCAAGCAAAGGGGCCAAGCGTGTCCTGGGGTGCATCCAGCACAGCATCGCCAGCCGGGCGAGGAAGGGCATTGTCCCCCTCTGCACTGCACACGTGTGGCCCCACCAC
Source organism: Cuculus canorus (assembly GCF_017976375.1). Classification (NCBI taxonomy): domain Eukaryota; kingdom Metazoa; phylum Chordata; class Aves; order Cuculiformes; family Cuculidae; genus Cuculus; species Cuculus canorus. The sequence goes on along the minus strand of NC_071415.1, from coordinate 3,921,541 downwards.
CAGCACTGGGTGCAGTTCTGGGCGCCGCAATACCAGGAGAACCTCAAACTATGAGTGTGCCCTGGGGAGGGCAAACAAGATGATGAAAGGCCTCAAGAGCAAGAGTTAGAAGAACACACAGCAGAGCCGTGACCAGGGACCTGGCAGGGGCTCAGGGCAGCAGGAATGCAGCTCTGATGCAGCCTGGGGAGGTGCAGGTGGGGAGAGAGGGACAAAGTACAAGCCAAAGAGCATGACAGGTCATTACGTTTTAGAATCAACAGACTCAAACCTGTTAATCCAAACGATGCCGTTTAATCAACATTCAGAGAACCTGGAAGAGGAACGGGGCGTCAGCAGCCGCGTCTATACTGCAGTTCTTCCTGGCAGCTGCAGTGCAGGAGGCTGGCAGGCCTTGAAATCCTGTTCCAAGCCCATGCCACCGGGATCACTCCTATCCTCCCCGTCAGGAAAAGGGCTGCAAGTTCTGCCAGTGAAGAAGTCACTGTCTTCTGCTCTTCATCTTTTCTCTCTTCATCTTTTCTCTCCTGATCATCCTCCTCCTTCTGAAACATCTTCAGTGCCTCCTCGTCACTAACAGGGTTGGAGTATTTCTTCTTCTTCTTCTTCTAACTTGCATATAACACCATAAAGCTGTGAACACGTGTAGGACACGGGGAAATGGAATAGAGCTGTGCCAGGAGACATTCAGATTGGACATCAGGAGAAGGTTCTTCACTGAGAGGGGAGCTGGTCCCTGGAACAGACTCCTCAGGGAGGTGGCCATGGCCCCGAGCCTGTCAGAGGTCAAGGAGCATCGAGGTGATGCTCTTAATCATACTGTTGTGCTGGGAGGATCATGGAGAGATGAAAACGAGAAGGGAATTTGAAGAGCAGCGCACCAGAGTTTATTCAGCAAATGCCTTTCTAACTGAGGGAAATCTTGGGAGCAAGGAAGCATCAGAGGGTGCCCACTTGATCGGCAAAGCCATGCGGTGCCTTTTGCCAGCAAAGCAGCCCCGACCTGGTGTTTTCCCCTTGCCAAAGCGGAGCCGAGGGGCCGCACTGCAGTCGGGGAGCAGCAGCAGGGGGCGCGAGTTTGCCTTTCCTCAGGAGGAGGCCTGGGCTCCCCTCACACCGACGGAGCCTTTTAATCCTGACACTGCAAACCCGGCACATCCCGGCACATCCCGCCTGTGCCTGCTCTCCAGCCCCATCCCAGGGCATCCCTGCCTCTTCCCTGGGAGGAGGAAGAGGAGAGGAGTGGGGTGGTGAGGGGTAACACCTTGTCAGCCGCTGTCCCTGGAGTCGCTGAGTGGGCAAATGGCTCCCGATGTGCGGGTTTCCCTCACTTAGCCAGCGGCTTAGCGCTACGGCGCCCTGAAATCCTCCGCATGTGGGGCCAGTAACACTGCAGGAATGGGTGTGGGGATAACTACAGGAGGAACAGACTCTGTTTCCACACTCTCTCCTCCCTTCCCCTGCTAACGGGGATCCCAGGCAGCTGCTGTGTCCGCTGATAACACGCTCATGGCTGTGCCCACCAGAGAACAGAACTGGAAAGGGATCCAGCTGGCTGTCACGTGCGTTCCAGAGGGAGAAAATGGACCTGCAGGCGTTATAAGTTCTAAACCAAAGAGGCGCTCCCCTCCCTGTGGGGCAAATCCCTGCCTCGTAGGCAGGCCGGGGGGAAAGAGGGACAGTGACCCGGAGCAGCTGAAGTTACGGGCAACCGATGTCCTGGTTTTCTTGTGGCGCTCAGCAGGACAGGATTGCCAGCATCGGGGCGAGAAGCAGGCAGTGGTTCCCCCAAACCAAGCCTGCGGAAGGCGCTGCAACAGGCACGAGCCTGTTGGAGGCCGCAGCCCAGGGAACACTGTTCTCCTCGGGGTTTGGCCTCCACTGGAGGGTTTGGCAGCCGTGGTTATTCCAGAGCAGGGCCGAACGAGGGACATGTGCCTATGGAGACAGGCAGGCCTCGGCTCTGCTCCTGCCTTCCAGGGAAAACTTCAGCGCCCAGGAGCGTGAATTCTCCTTTGTGATCCCTGCCGTGGGTGTGAGCAGCCTGCTGGGGTTTCGCTGCCATACCGGCTTTGACTTGTGATAAACACAGAGCTGCTCAGTCCCTGCATTTCTGACTCCCGACCCTGGTCAGGTGCAGCCGTGGAACCGTATCCAGAGGTTCCAAGGCCTTCTGGGGGGAAAAGGGATCAGTTTGGGAAGCGGGCAGCGGGGGAGCAGCAGTGTAGGAGTCGGTGTGTGGCTGTTCTCTCACTGCCCAGCATCGCTGGGGAGATCAATAGGGATTTGGAGGATGCCAAGTGCTGGCTGGAATGAAGTGGCACCAAAATGGCCAGAGGAGAGTTGGTGGAACTCTGGCAGAGCCGTGGCAACGGTACGAGTTGGGGTGACATCACGTGTTGCCTAGGATTACACAACAATGGGATGCGAGAGGGGTTGCAACCTTCCCCACCTGCTGCTCTTCAGAGTGGACTCACAGCTACAGGTGTGAGGTGCTCACCATGAGCGACAGAGGTTTTGATACGGCTTTGGAGCCAGAGGATGCCTAGGAGAGCCCGACGACGCAGGTAGTACTTGGAAGGGGCTGTGAACACTGGTAGAGCAGAGCTGGTCACGCTGTGCTGGGAAATGAGTGGTGTATCCGTGCCGTGTCTGGGGCAGCCCAGCCTTCTCATGGCTTTCCCTCTCATTCCAAGTGTGTGTCTGTAATGGCGCTGTCGCTGTGTGGCTGATCGGAACTTGCCCTTCTCACCTCCCCTTCTTCCTTCAGAAAAATCAAAGTTGGACCTAAGTTCCAAGCAGAGCTACCAAATCTCCACGAGAGATCGGATTTGGAGAATGTTGAAGAGGGAGCGTCATTGGTTTGGAAACCCTGGGGAGACATTGAAGCAACCACAGGTTTCTTTAATGCTTTTTGTTCTAAGGCGACTCTGAGATGCTAGGGCTCCAAAATCCCACCTCTCACTGCAGCCTGGTGCACATTCCCGTTCCCTCATGACTTTTCACCACAACCTTCCCACCTGGCAGCATTAGAGGGATGGGGTTGCCTCAGTTTGGGGAGAAAACTGAATAATGGTTAAGTGTTATACTCTCGGCAGCATCTTCCATGGGGTCATGGGCATTTGTAGCTGTCCTGCGTGACCTGCAGGGATCCTGGGAGAGGGGAGATGGGTCCTTAGAGTTGTCAGTCCCAAAGCTGTTCCTGAGGCAGAGACAGTGACACCAGGACAGCTGGGACATCTGGCTTTCCCTGTGCCTTTTCCTGCTCTCCAGTCTCCCTGTGGCACTTGTCCTGCTTTCCCTCTCCCTGGTATCCCACCTTTGCTTGGCAGAACCTGACTCTCGGTTGCTTTTCCTTGCGTTTGTAGTCATGGAGCTGCTCAACACAGCCTGCCGCAACAAGATGCCGGGGCCGGGAAGGAACATCGAGCTGGCCCTGCACTGCCTGCATGAAGCACAAGGCAACATCACAGTAAGAAGCAGTGATTTAACTGATAAGGGCCTGGGGGAGCCTTTGTCCCGGGTGGGAGCTGCCTCTTGTCGCAGTCGGCATTAACCTCTCCAGGGATCACAGACCCTGTCCTGCTGCATAACTCAGAGCTTGTTTTGGCTCTTGGACACGAGGTGACAATTTGGAGACTACAAGTACTGCTACCCTGCAAGCTGGGAATGGACAAATTGCCCTGTTAGAGAAATCCCGACGTCTGCTTTGGACAAACGTCATGTGCTTTACATCCTCTTAGGGCACCTGTTGCCCCTCCAACACCTCCAGCCTGGCTCCTGTTGAGCATGGAATTGGTCCACTCTGCCCCGTGTTCTTTACAGACACTCTGATATAGCGGAGGGCTCAGCGGGTCCTGTGCCTGTTCAGCAGGGATGAGCCCAAAGTGACTGTAGCCGGGAGGAATCTTCTGGTGGTGGTGGTGGCAGCGGGGTCCCCCAGCGGTGTCCCCAGAGATCACCCCAGGTTCTGTTTACTTAGGGAGATGAAGGAAATATTTCCCTAAGATTCAGCAGGATGAGGTGATCCCAAAGCGCTGCTGCTGAGCACTGACCAGCAGGAGCAAAATCTCCCTCCCATGTCCAGAATCTCCAAAGCACCACCACAGCTGAAAGCAAGAATTCCCCTCATTGCTCCTCACCGGGGACGGTCTAAAGTGTTTTCCATGAAATCTTACAGGAGGCTATGGAGATGCTGCTCTCTGGGGGGCCACAGAAGTCGGAACACCATCCTCTGGCAGACTATCATTACGCAGGTAAACGGGAGCAGAGCCCGATCCTTCCCCTGGAAAGGCGGCAGATGCTGCGGTTCCCTTTCTGCCTCCTCAGTTCTAACATTTATTTAGAAGAAGGTGTGAACAACGACCTGTGTTCTTTGGGGCAGGGAGAGCTGTAGCAAAGCCCTCTGGTCTGATGGATGCGGTGCTTTTTCTGGGTGGGGAATGCCCCATCCCTGTGTTTCAGCCGCAGCTTTGAGTGCACTGCCGTGCAGTGACCCCTAACAGGAGGAGCCCTCCAAAGCAATGCCAAATCCTCCTGGCCACGCTTGGTCCTTCCCTTGGCAAGGAGAAGAGCTCAATTTGTGAGGAAGAAGCGGTGCTGGTTTGTGTGTGGGCGATCTGATGGTCTGTGTGTTTCTTGCCAGGCTGTGACACTTGGACCCGCAAGGAGCAGCAGCTCTTCAGAAAGGCTTTCGCCAGGCACCGGAAGGATTTTCACCGCATACAGAAGAAGGTAAAGGCGTTTGACCCAGGAGGATGTGGGCCTGTCAGTAGTGATGGCTTTCACCCAGGAAGTTGTGTTTGGAGGCGTGTGTTGGGATCCTGGTCTGTAAGAAGCAACCGCTGGTTTTCAATGCTCAGCAGACACCGCTCCATCAGATCGTATGCATAATTCTAATGGAATATTGAATCTCCCTGCTACCAAACACCAGAGAGATTAAATTGTCAGTGAAACGTTAACGTGCAGGAGCTGCGTGGAACTTGCAGTTCTGTCCTTTCCACACTTCTGTAGATCTTTCCATGGCCAGGAAGGTTTGGTCTTTGCCCACGCTTACCCCTACACCTGACAGAGTGTCCGAGGCACGTTTCATTGGGATACATGGAGAGAACAGGGGAAGGAAATGCTGTGAGATGGGTTTGACATATACCTGTGTGTTCAATGTTGTACTGCGCTGTTTGCGTTACGGATTTGTCACTGTGTTTCTCACAACAGATTCAGACTAAGACCGTGGCCCAATGCGTGGAATATTACTATATGTCGAAGAAAAAGATCGTGTTTGACCCGGTGCGAGCGAAAGCCAAAGAAAGACAGCGGAATGCAGAGCAGGACCAGGTAGAAGGGGCTTTGGCAATTTAATGTTCAGAGAAGTTCACCAGACTTGGACTGCTCATTTTTTCTGCAGGACGGAGTGCGTTCCAATGGTGTGGATCGCTTGGAGACGGCTCAGGCTGGTTTTGGGCTCAGCCCAGCCTTCTGAGGAGGAGGAGGAGGAACTGATCTGGACTCTCTGCTTTCCAGGCTGTTGTTCGCCCCAGGAAGCGGGGCCGGTGTGAGCGGCAGGAGAGCCCGGAGCCACAGCAGAGGCCTCAGAAGAAGAGGCGCCGCAGTGTGATCGGCCCATACAGTGACCATAGCCAGTGTTCACCCCAGGCTGGAAGCAGCGGCGCTCAGAGAGTATTTGCATGTCCGGAGTGTGAAAGGTAGCATTTATCCTTCTTCTGTAAGCCCCGTGCTTTTGTCTAGAAGAGATCTCCCCTTCCCAAGCTGCGCAGGGCAAGAGGAAGCAGAGCTGAGGGCAGGCTGAGGATTACCCCTGCCCCTTTGGAATGTGCAACCCTTTCCCACACAAACGCCTGCCTTGTTTATCTTCTGGCGTCTCCCTCGGCCAGGGGGGCGGCAGAATGAAGAGACAAAATGTTGGTGTTTATTGGAGTAAAGAGATCCCCATTTGTCCTCTAACTCCCAGGGTGTTTGCCAAGAGAAAAGGCCTGAACTCACACATGAAATGCCATCGGCCACAGAAATAGGACCTGGAGTACCTCGTGAAGGTCAGGTGGCCCTTAAGGCGCCCAAAAGCCGAGGTGCAGACAGAAGAAACAATGTGCTGAGCCACAGCAGAGGGCTCAGAAGAGGAGGCGCCGCAGCGTCACCGGCCCATGCGGCGACCACAGCCAGATACCACCTGAGGCTGGAAGCAGAGACGCTCAGAGAGTATTTGCATGCCCAGAGTGTGAAAGGTAGCATTCACCCTTCTTCTGTAAGCCCCATGCTTTTGTCTAGAATAGATCTCCCCTTCCCAACTGCGTGGGGCAAGAGGAAGCAGAGCTGAAGGCAGGCAGAAGATCACCCCTGCCCCTTCGGAATGTGCAACCCTTTCCCACAAAAACATCTGCCTTGTTTATCTTCTGGTGTCTCCCACGGCCAGGGGGGCGGCAGAATGAAGGGACGAAACTCTGTTGGTGTTTATTGGAGTAAAGAGATCCCCATTTGTCCTCTATCTCGCAGGGTGTTTGCCAAGAAGATCGGGCTGAATTCACACATGAAATGCCATCGGCCACGGAATGAGGACCTGGACTATCTCGTGAAGGTCAGGTGGCCCTTAAGGCGCCCAAAAACCGAGGTGCCAACGCAGGAAACAACACACTGAGCTCCAACAGGGCAGTGGAAGTGACTTTGGAATATCAGTGAGGTCAGCTTTCCTGATTTAGAAAACACAGCCATTCTCTGCATCTGGGCGGAGGATGACTCCTGGAGAGGATTAACGCCACAACATTGCTCCTGCTCTTCCATCCAATCTATCAGGATATTTTTTCTCTTTTCAGTGATGCCAGGAAACATCTTTGGCTCCTTCTGGCCACAGAGCAATGCTGGGCGATGCTCCGAAGACTGGATGCTGAGCAGTGTCCATAATAATAGTCAAACTTTGAGTGTCCGGGGGGAGGGTGGGGGTTATAGGTGTGAGTTTTGATGTGTGGGTGTAGGTGCTTGTTTGTGTTTCTGTGGTTGTTGTTGTTAAAATAAACGTAATGTTCTCTACTGAGAAGTTGTGCGTGAATCAAGTGTGCGGTCCCAGCACTGAGTCGCAGTTCTGTGTGGCCGAGTGAAGAGGTGATGGGTTGGCACCCAGGCAGGCAGCAGCTCCACAGCCAAGCCACGCTGGTGCAAACCGACAGAAAAGCTCTGTCCCGGGCAGAGGTGGGGATGAGCGTGGCACTTCCAGAGGGTGAGGATGAGCGTGGCCCTGCCAGAGTGTGGGGATGAGCATGGCACTTCCAGAGGGTGGGGATGAGCGTAGCAATTCCAGAGGGTGGGAATGTGCATGGCACTGCCAGAGGGTGGGGATGTGCATGACATTTCCAGAGGGTGGGGATGAGCATGGCACTTCCGGAGGGTGGGGATGTGCATAGCACTTCCAGAGGCTGGGGATGAACGTAGCACTTCCAGAGGGTGGGCATGAGTGTGGCACTTCCAGAGGGTGGGGATGTGCATGGCACTTCCAGAGGGTGGGGATGTGCATGGCACTTCCAGAGGATGGGGATTTGCATGGCACTTGCAGAGGATGGGGATTTGCATGGCACTTCCAGAGGTTGGGGATGAGCATGGCACTGCCAGAGGGTGGGGATGAATGTGGCACTTCCAGAGGCTGCCAGCTACAAGCAGCCTTCTGCAAGGCTGGGGGCAACTTTCCCCTCAGGGCTGGCCATGGGGCGGGGGGGCTCCAGGGGGACCTCGTTCCCTGCACCTGACCATGTCCTAGCCCACAGCCTCTCTGCTCCAGCCTGGCTGCGCAGGCTGCTGGGGCACAGCACAGCTCAGAGCAGCTGAGCGCGCCAGGGACAGCCTGCAGCAGGTGCAGCAGTTGTCCAGCGACAGCAGACAGGGCTTCCAGAAAGCCTTGAACTGGGAAGCTCCACTGGTTGTCAAGGGAGATCTTGGAGCTCCTGGAGTGCCAGGACTCCATAACTGCGCCGTGCGTGGCAGAGGACTGAGGAGCACCCCCTGGTTCTCCCTGAGCCCCAGCTCAAATCGTCCCAATCCAAAGCATCCCACCACTTCATGTGGTTGGTTTCCATTTCAGGAAAGCTTTTGACACCAACTCTCCCAATGTCCCCCTGAACACAGTGTCCACACAGTGCCAGACAAGCCCATCGTGTGCCAGGTGAGCTGACAGGTTGGGTGGCGAGAGTTCCAGCGAGCAGGGTCGCACCAGGCCGGCCACCTGTCACTGGGGACATTCCCAGGGCTCTGCTTCAGGGCCAGTGCTCTTCACTGTTTTTATGAGGGACTGGAGGCAGGAATCAAGCGAACGTTCAGTCTGTCTGCTGCCGATACTGAACCTGGAGACACTGTGGACTTCCCCGAGGGCAGAGATCTGGACATGCCAGAGAGCTGGGCAGTCACCGAGCAAACAACATTGAACAAGATCCAGTGCCAGATCCTCTGCCCGGGACAGGGGGTGTGTACAAATCCCGTGTACAAATGACACGTCCAGACCAGGGGACAAGAGGCTGGAGAGTAGCCCTACGGAAAGAGATCCGGGCGTCTGGATTGAGGGCAAGTTGAACAGGAGCCAGCATTGTGCCCTGGGCAAGCAAAGGGATCAAGCGTGTCCTGGGGTGCATCCAGCACAGCATCGCCAGCCGGGCGAGGAAGGGCATTGTCCCCCTCTGCACTGTACACGTGTGGCCCCACCACCAGCACTGGGTGCAGTTCTGGGCGCCGCAATACCAGGAGAACCTCAAACTATGAGTGTGCCCTGGGGAGGGCAAACAAGATGATGAAAGGCCTCAAGAGCAAGAGTTAGAAGAACACACGCAGAGCCGTGACCAGGGACCTGGCAGGGGCTCAGGGCAGCAGGAATGCAGCTCTGATGCAGCCTGGGGAGGTGCAGGTGGGGAGAGAGGGACAAAGTACAAGCCAAAGAGCATGACAGGTCATTACGTTTTAGAATCAACAGACTCAAACCTGTTAATCCAAACGATGCCGTTTATTCAACATTCAGAGAACCTGGAAGAGGAACGGGGCGTCAGCAGCCGCGTCTATACTGCAGTTCTTCCTGGCAGCTGCAGTGCAGGAGGCTGGCAGGCCTTGAAATCCTGTTCCAAGCCCATGCCACCGGGATCACTCCTATCCTCCCCGTCAGGAAAAGGGCTGCAAGTTCTGCCAGTGAAGAAGTCACTGTCTTCTGCTCTTCATCTTTTCTCTCTTCATCTTTTCTCTCCTGATCATCCTCCTCCTTCTGAAACATCTTCAGTGCCTCCTCGTCACTAACAGGGTTGGAGTATTCTTCTTCTTCTTCTAACTTGCATATAACACCATAAAGCTGTGAACACGTGTAGGACACGGGGAAATGGAATAGAGCTGTGCCAGGAGACATTCAGATTGGACATCAGGAGAAGGTTCTTCACTGAGAGGGGAGCTGGTCCCTGGAACAGACTCCTCAGGGAGGTGGCCATGGCCCCGAGCCTGTCAGAGGTCAAGGAGCATCGAGGTGATGCTCTTAATCATACTGTTGTGCTGGGAGGATCATGGAGAGATGAAAACGAGAAGGGAATTTGAAGAGCAGCGCACCAGAGTTTATTCAGCAAATGCCTTTCTAACTGAGGGAAATCTTGGGAGCAAGGAAGCATCAGAGGGTGCCCACTTGATCGGTAAAGCCATGCGGTGCCTTTTGCCAGCAAAGCAGCCCCGACCTGGTGTTTTCCCCTTGCCAAAGCGGAGCCGAGGGGCCGCACTGCGTCGGGGAGCAGCAGCAGGGGGCGCGAGTTTGCCTTTCCTCAGGAGGAGGCCTGGGCTCCCCTCACACCGACGGAGCCTTTTAATCCTGACACTGCAAACCCGGCACATCCCGGCACATCCCGCCTGTGCCTGCTCTCCAGCCCCATCCCAGGGCATCCCTGCCTCTTCCCTGGGAGGAGGAAGAGGAGAGGAGTGGGGTGGTGAGGGGTAACACCTTGTCAGCCGCTGTCCCTGGAGTCGCTGAGTGGGCAAATGGCTCCCGATGTGCGGGTTTCCCTCACTTAGCCAGCGGCTTAGCGCTACGGCGCCCTGAAATCCTCCACATGTGGGGCCAGTAACACTGCAGGAATGGGTGTGGGGATAACTACAGGAGGAACAGACTCTGTTTCCACACTCTCTCCTCCCTTCCCCTGCTAACGGGGATCCCAGGCAGCTGCTGTGTCCGCTGATAACACGCTCATGGCTGTGCCCACCAGAGAACAGAACTGGAAAGGGATCCAGCTGGCTGTCACGTGCGTTCCAGAGGGAGAAAATGGACCTGCAGGCGTTATAAGTTCTAAACCAAAGAGGCGCTCCCCTCCCTGTGGGGCAAATCCCTGCCTCGTAGGCAGGCCGGGGGGAAAGAGGGACAGTGACCCGGAGCAGCTGAAGTTACGGGCAACCGATGTCCTGGTTTTCTTGTGGCGCTCAGCAGGACAGGATTGCCAGCATCGGGGCGAGAAGCAGGCAGTGGTTCCCCAA